>NC_081554.1:172281663-172551663 GCF_963082655.1 Stomoxys calcitrans
TCTCGATAATGCGATTTGACGCCGTTAGACTATTTCGTGTGGTTTATAGGCGAACTATATCAAGTCATAGACCGATTTGGACCGTATTTGGCATAGTTGTTGGAAGTCGTAACCGAACATCGCATGCAAAATTTCACCCAAATCCGAAAAACTTGCGGCTTGCAAGGACTCAAGAAGTCAAATCAGGAGATCGGTTTATGCGTTAGCTATATGGGATTGAAAGTCATAACAGAACACTTCATATAAAATTTCAAAAATTGTGGATTCCAGGGGATCAAGAATTCTAAACTGGACATCTGATCATATGGGAGCTATATCAGGTTATAGACCGATTCGAACCGTACTTAGCACGCTTGTTGCAAGTCACAACAGAGAAGTATATATATTCTTGGTCGGGTCGACGTTCTGATGCGATCTACCCATGTTCGTTCGTCCGTCTGTCGAATATCACGATAGCGGTCGAACGCGTGAAGTTAGCCGCTTGAAATTTTGCACAGATACTAAGTACTTATGAAGGCCATTAAGGATTGCAAATGGACCATATCGGTTCAGATTTAGATATACCTCCCATATAAACCCGATTTGATTTCTTGAGCCTTTACAAGATACAATTTTCGTCCGAATTTGATGAAATTTTGCATGAAGTTTGCTGTTATAAAACGATCTCCAGATTTGAGTTCTTGAACCCTTAGAAGCCACAATTTTTGTCCGATTTGGTTAAAACATATTGCACATAGTGTTCTGTTATGGTTGCAAACATCTGTGCTTAGTACGGTCCAAATGGGTCTATAACCTGATATAGCTCCCATATAAACCGATAACCCGATTTAACTTCTTGAGCACTTATGGACATGCACCATACACCCATGCCACTATGGACCTATACCTAAGCCAGTAATCGGCTTGTTGCGCGTTTTAAATACAAAAAAGTAACCTCGAAACTTAGTAATTCCGTGCTACTTACAAAATCCTTAATTGTTTTCTGTGCCACTCCTTAAAGTTGGTTTATGTCGGGTAAAGTGTCCCCACCTAAGTGCCGGTATTTGGTAGACACGAAAACCGGGCAATAGCAAAGAAATGCTCCAACGTCGCTTGTCTATCTTCCCCGCATGCCCTATACATTCTATCACTTGCCGCACCGATTTCACATAAGTGAGCTTGTAGTCCTTTGTAACCCGTTATGATACCAATAGCTATACTGACCTCTTTCTTACTTCCTTTCAGTAATAGCCTCGTCTTCTCACGATCTGGATCCCCCATAGGATTTTCACCGTCCTGCCGACAGTTTCGCTGTTCCACAGGTTTGTCGCCCACGCCCTTTACTCGGACTGCGTCGACCCAAAAGGCTTCGGGTTAACCATGTTTATTGACAACAGTCCTCTGGCCTTCACCGCCAAATCGTCTCCGTTTTCATCCCCTCTTACTCCGTTATGACCCGGCACCCAAACGATGCGGATTTTCCCATCCTCTGATAAGGCGTTTATCTCCTTCTTATACTGCAAAACTATTCGTGACCTTACCACCCTGGTTGTTATTGCCCTTATGACAATTTTACTGTCCGTAAAGATGTTCATACTCGACGTTCTCGCGTTAGCACTACACCACCCACGCATTCCGTTATCGCCCGGATCTCCGCCTGCAGGATCCTATTATGGTCAGGCAGTCTAAAACAGATCTCAGTCCCTGGGTTCTCCACATTGTCCTCTAGCATTAATCCATCCTTGTAACATGATCTTCCAGATGGCAATACTAGGGTTCCGTCAATCCAAGTATGTGCCGCTAGCAGCAGTGCCTCGCACTCAGCCTCAAGGTTCATCTCAGGTATCCGATCGGAAACTTCTTCCCTTCCTACCAGGTTTCCTTTCGTTACCTCGATTATACCGCTATGGAATGAGGTGCTCCCATCCTCAATCCATTCTCCCATCGCCTCATAGTCTCATAGCCGCAGTGGCTGCCTCACACTCTATCTGTATGTCAATGGGTCAGATATCTAGAATAGGCTCCAGTGTCCTAGTGGGGATGGTCCTCACCTTTTCGCCTATGCCAAGGTAACATGTTCTCTGAACCTATTGTATGGTTCTTATGTTGCAAATTTTCTCCATAGTAGTCCACCAAACTACTGAGTGGACTATCCTCGGATTCGGGCCCTATTTCGATTCGAGCCCCCTTCTCAGTACGCTCCTGAACGTGACACTTCGAATTCAGTTTCCTGTCCAAGACGAGCCCTTACAAGCTGTAATTTTTTTCCGATTAGGCTGAAAATTTGCATGTAGTGTTTTGTTATGACTTTCAACAACTGTGCCAAGTACGGTTCAAATCGGTCTATAACCTGATATATATATTATATATGATAGCTTCCATATAAACCGAACTCCTGATTAGACTTCTTAAGCCCTTACAAGCCGCAATTTTTGTGCGATTTCGCTGAAATTTTGCACGTAGTGTGCTGCTAAGATTTCCAACAACTGGCGTTGGGAAATCTATTCTTAGGTCGGCTAATGGGACAAATGTCTTGTCACAGCCAAATAAAGCAAAAAAAAAATATTTTTGTTAAAAATTTGCATATAATTTCTTTTTTTCCAATCAGCTACCTTTTAAGACAATTTTTGCAACAATGCTAAAACCAATGAAATTTCATAATTATTACAATAGGCATCACCACTTTGGATAACAGTGGGAGCAGCTGCTTCCATCTTGGCCTTATACATGGCATGTAGACCAGCAAAGAGATTGTCTTTTTGATTCACACTATTCTCAAAATCTTTTCTCTCATTTTCCCCAAGGCCTTGTTTATATATCTCCACCACATTAGGCAATTCCTCTTTAACATTAGCAATGATCTTCTTTGAATGCTCTTGCACTAAATCCTGATCCAAACGATCTTGACTTCTCCAATGGGCAATTTGTGCTGCATCCTCATACAAATGATCTCGAGTGCGTGAACGTAACTCGGAAATTTGATTACTTACATCACGCTGCAATTGGCAATTGTCTGGATGGCTTTTTAACTTTTCTATGGATTGATTGAAGTGAGCCAAATCGTTTTTAAGATTTTCCAAAGTCTGTGAATCCAATTTTTCAACACCTTGGTGAGATTCAAAAAACTCCAGAGTGTATTGGAAAAGTTTGCTATGAGATGAGGCATAAAGTAGGGCTTCTTGGGATTTGATTTCCATGGATTGATTGCATAGATAATAATAGACGTGGTCCGGGGAAGCAAAAGTTGAAAGGGTTTCTATAACAGATATCTGGGGGGAGGGATAGACACATATGAGAGAGGGTGAGAGAGATGAGCCAATAAGATTTTGAGATTAAATTTAAGCATTACCTGCAGTGCGGCCAAAGAAAATATCAATTTAAGGCATTGTTTCATCTTGGCCAGTGTAGTTTCTTTGGAAATGAATTTTTCAAGTGTCTGGCCTCAACAAACTCAGATTTGATACTGTTGCTATCTGCGTCTGATTCTGATTTGCTTTTCCAAAATTCGTTCGAATCGCACTTATCGCCTCCCCTGCTTTTAGAGTAATTGGTGAGCACAACACATGTTTCAAAGGTTCATAGGTTAAGAGGGGTGAGTTTGATTAGAACCACAATGGGAAAAATATGTCCCAAGGCATAAACTAGACTTTCGACATATAAAAGACACACATACACCTTCTTAAGCCAAATTTTTTGGAACCTATAATTTAAATGTCTGCAAATTTGCCCATGGACATTCCATTAAGAAACAGCGGGAATACTTTTCTCATATCGATGAGTGTTGTCCTAAACAAGTTAAAGCTCAATGATAAGGGACCTCCTTTTATTGGTCGAGTTCGAAAGGATTGTCGCAGAGCGTTACCACTTTGTAGAGAAGTCTTATAGTCTGAGCATGCTATAAATATAGACTGAGACAAACATCTCTCTCTTCTCAACTAACTTCTCAATCTCGCACTCAATTCTAGATACATAAATCAGTAAGGAAGGGCAAAAGTTGAGCGGTGCCGACTGTATAATACCTTGCACCCACCCTTTAAGTACAATAAATCTTGACCGATTTCTATGAAATTCCCCAGTAGTGTCGAAAGTCATAAGGAAATCCTCTCTGCTAAATTTCGAGGAAATCGGTTAAAAAATGAGCACTTTATTGCAATATTTCTCAAAATCGGACGAACATATATATATTGGAGCTATATCTAAATCTGAACCGATTTCGATCAAACTTCTCACATATTGTAAAAGTCGTCAAGAAAAGCGTTGTACAATGTTTTGTGAAGATTGGGCAATAAATGCGCTTGCAGTGGCTCAAGGAGTGAAAATCAGGCGATATAAATGTATGGCAGCTATATATAAATCTGAAGCGATTTCTATGAATATCACCAGGAATGTCGAGAGTCATAAGAAAATTCTTCTTGCCAAATTTTGAGAGAATTGGTTAATAAATGGCCATTTTATTGCATTAAAACTGCAAATCGGACGAATATATATATGGGAGCTATATCTTAATCTGAACCGATTTCGAGCAAACTTCTCAGATATTGTTAAAATCTTCAAAGGAGGCGTTGTACAAAGTTTTGGGAAGATTGGTCAATAAATGCGCTTGCAGTGGCTCAAGGAGTGAAAATCGGGCGATATATATATATATGGCAGCTATATCTAAATCTGAACCGATTTCTATGAAAATCACCACGAACGTTGGGAATCAAAAGAAAATCCCTCCTGCTAAATTTCGAGAAAATCGGTTCAAAAATGAGCACTTTATTGGAATATTTCTCAAAATCGGACGAACATATATATGGGAGCTATATCTAAATCAGAACCGATTTCGAGCAAACTTCGCAGATATTGTTGAAGTCGTCAAGGAAGGCGTTGAACAAAGTTTTGGGATGATTAGTCAATAAATGCGCTTGCTGTGACCATAGGAGTGAAAATCGGGCGATATATATATATGGCAGCTATATCTAAATCTGAACCGATTTCTATGAAAATCACCACGAACGTTGGGAGTAATAAGAAAATCCCTCCTGCCAAATTTCGAGAGAATTGGTTAATAAATTGCCATTTTATTGCATTATTACTGCAAATCGGGCGAACATATATATGGGAGCTATATCTAAATCTGAACCGATTTCGAGCAAACTTCTCAGATATTGTAAAAGTCGCCAAGGAAAGCGTTGTACAAAGTTTTGAGAAGATTGGTCAATAAATGCGCTTGCAGTGGCTCAAGGAGTGAAAATCGGGCGATATATATATATATATATATATATATATATATATATATATATATATATATATATATATATATATATATATATATATATATATTTATATATATATATATATATATATATATATATATATATATATATATATATATATTTATATATATATATATATATATATATATATATATATATATATATATATATATATATATATATATATATATATATATATATATATATATATATATATATATATGGCAGCTATATATAAATCTGAACCGATTTCTATGAAATTCACCAAGAACGTGGAGAGTCATAAGAAAATCTTTCCTGCCAAATTTCGAGAGAATCGGTTAATAAATGCCCATTTTATTGCATTATTACTGCAAATCGGACGAATACATAAATGGGAGCTATATCTAAATCTGAACCGATTTTTTTCAATGTCAATAGGCTTCGTCTATAGGCCAAAAAATATGTATGTACCAAATTTGAAGACGATCGGATGACAACTGTGACCTGTAGTTTGTACACAAACTAACATTGAGAGACGGACAGACAGACAGGCAGACGTAGAGACAGACAGACGGACAGACGGACGGACAGACAGACAGACGGACGGACAGACAGACGGACAGACAGACGGACAGACAGACGGACAGACAGGCGGACAGACAGACGGACAGATAGACGGACGGACAGGCAGACGGACATAGCTAAATCGAACCAGAAAGTGATTCTGAGTCGATCGGTATACTTATCAATGGGTCTATCCCTCTTCCTTCTGGATGTTACAAACAAATTCACAAGTCGTAATACTCTGTACCACAGTAGTGGTGTAGGGTATAAAAATCCAATTTTGACCCATTGCAAAATTCTAAACTCTTCTTAAAGCTGTCACTACCACTTTAAAATTGTCCCACATAAGAAACTCATTCATCTGTTGCGTTACGTTTCACCATGGGTTTCTCACCATCTCAAAGTGGGACACATTCATGGGTTCTGGCGCAAGAACATGGAATTCCCATTGACGACGAAATTCAATATGAAACCTTATTAATGTCACCATACTTGGAACGTGTGGGACTTTGGGGAGCATCGAGTGACTTTAAATGTAATGTGCACTTAGCCACCATCACCACTACCAAGGTGATAAAGAGGAAGCCATCTACTAGGAACTGTAACACATTACCTACACTAAAACACGACGTGTGATTGGCCAACCACTGGTGCTGGTGCTTAAGACCATTTTGAAATGCCATGTAGAAGAAAAATTCGCTAAGCCAAGGCAAGGATAAAAAGCAATGAGCAGGGACAAAGGGTAGCCGAAGAAAAACAAATTATAGCTATGACAAGCTAAAGACTAGTAACACTCGTCTAGGAGACTAGCAATGGGAACCTACTTTCACACACACATTCTCAATAGTCGGCGTGGCATTACATTCACTAAGATCCTTAGAAAACTTGAAACATGTTATGAAAAGTAATGCCATCAGAGACCCTAAGTCGGCAAGCATAGACATGTTAGGGAAAGAGCAACAACTCCAACTGGCGGAAATGTGACATTCAAACATTGTTGAAAAAAATTTGAAGAATGAATGATTGAGAAAGCCATGAGTAGCGGGGGACCCCCAAACAGGAACAGGAAACTAGAGTTGAAATCACGTTCCCAGTGACGCACAAGCGAATGCGTAAATGTGTGTGTGGAGAGAGAAAATATGTTGCCACACAAAAACATACACATACAAAGGCAAGTGTTCTTTTCACAATAACTGTCAGTGGCCATTAAAGGCATTTTATGTTACTCAGAAGCAACAATTCCTAAAGAAAATTCCTATAAAAATAAAATGTTGACAAAATTTTCTATTAAAATAAAGTTTTGACAAAAATTTCTATTAAAATAAAATTTTGACAAAATTTTCTATTAAAATAAAATTTCGAGAAAAAATTTCTATTAAAATGAAATTTTGACAAAATTTTTTATCTAAATAAAAGTATGACAAAATTTTTTATAAATATTAAAAAGGCGTTAAGTTCAGCCGGACCGAACTTTGGATACCCAAAACCTCGGGTATATATGTAAACCACCTTTTCGTCAAAATCCGGTGAAAAATGCATAATTATGCCCCCATAGCATCTATATCAAAATATGATCCTATTTGAACCAAATTTGGCTCGGACATTGAGAGGTCTAATAACCACAAGTCATTGTTCAATTTTGTAGAGCAATATATTAGTCTCTTTGGTACCTTTATCCAAAAATAGACCGATCTGAAGCATATACGACACGGATATCTAAAAGCCTAACATAAATCACTGTGTCAAATTTCAGCGAAATCGGATTATAAATGCGCCATTTATGACGTCAAGACTTTAAATCGAGAGATCGGTCTATATAGCAGCTATATATAAATCTGAACCGATCTGAGGGAAATTGACGAAGAATCTCGAAGGGTCTAACACAACCCACTGTTCCAAATTTCGGCGAAATCGGACAGTAAATGCCCCTTTTATGGGCCCAAAATCTTAAATCGAGAGATCGGTCTATATGGCAGCTATATCCAAATCTGAACCGATCTGGGCCAAATTAACAAAGGATGTCCAAGGGCCTAACCTAACTCACTGTCCCAAATTTTGGCAAAATCGGACAAAAATTGCGGCTATTATGGTCCCAAAACCTTAAATCGAGATATCGGTCTATATGCCAACAATATCCAAATATAAACCGATCCGAGCCATATTGTAGAAAAATGTCGAAGAGCGTAACCTAACTCACTGTCCCAAATTTCGGCGACATCGGACAATAAATGCGCCTTTTATGGTCCCAAAACCTTAAATCGAGATATCGGTCTATATGCCAGCTATATCCAAATCTGAACCGATCTGGGCCAAGTTGCAGAAGAATGTCGAAGAGCCGAACACATCTCACTGTCCCATATTTCGACGACATCGCACAATAAATGCGCCTTTTATGGGACCAAGACCTTAAATCGAAAGATTGGTCTGCATGGCAGCTATATCCAAATCTGGACCGATCTGGGCCAAATTGAAGAAGGATGTCGAAGATCCTAACACAGCTAACTGTGCTAAATTTCGGCGAAATCGGACAATAAATGCGCATATTATGGCCCCAAAACCTTAAATCAAGAGATCGGTCTATACGGCAGCTATATCCAAATCTGGACAGATCCGAGCCATATTGCAGAAAGATATCTTAAATGCGCCTTTTAAGGTTCAAAATCTTAAATCGAGAGATCGGTCTATATGGCAGCTATATCCAAATCTGAACCGATCTGGGACGAGTTGTAGAAAAATGTCGATGAGCCTAACACATCTCACTGTGCCAAATTTCGGCGAAATCGGACAATAAATGCGGATATTATGGCCCCAAAACCATAAATCAAGAGATCGGTCTATATGGCAGCTATATCCAAATATGGACCGATCTGTGCCATATTGCAGAAGTTTGTCAAGGGGCTAAACTTAACTCACTGTCCCCAATTTCGGCAACATCGTATAATAAATGCGCCTTTCATGGGCCCAAAGCCTAAAATCGAGAAATCGGTCCATATGGCAGCTATATCCAAATCTTGACCGATCTGGGCCACAATGAAGAGGGATGTCGAAGGGCCTAACGCAACCCACTATCCCAAATTTTAGCAAAATCGGACAATAAATGCGCCTTTTATTGTGACGCAAGACCTTAAATCGAGAGTTCGGTCTATATGGCAGCTATATCTAAATCTGGACCGATCTGTGCTATATTGCAGAAGTATGTCGAGGAGCTTAACTTTACTCACTGTCCCCAATTTCTGCGACATTGTACAATAAATGCGCTTTTTATGGGTCCAAAGCCTAAAATCGAGAGATCGGTCTATATGGCAGCTATATCCAAATCTGGACCGATCTGTGCCATATTGCAGAAGTATGTCAAGGGGCTTAACTTAACTCACTGTCCCCAATTTCGGCAACATCGAATAATAAATGCGCCTTTCATGGGCCCAAAGCCTAAAATCGAGAGATCGGTCTATATGGCAGCTATATCCAAATCTTGATCGATCTGGGCCACAATGAAGAGGGATGTCGAAGGGTCTAACGCAACTCCCTATCCCAAATCTTGGCAAAATCGGACAATAAATGCGCCTTTTATTGACACTAAGGTCTTTTGCGCCTTTTAAGGCTCAAAAGCTTAAATCGAGAAATCGGTCTATATGGCAGCTATATCCAAATCTGGACCGATCTGGGCCAAATTGGAGAGGGAGGGAGGGGCCTAACGCAACTAACTGTCCCAAATTTCGGCGAAATCAAACAATTAATGCGCCTTTTATGAGCAAAAAACCTTAAATCGAGAGATCGGTCTATATGGCAGCTATATCTAAATCTGGACCGATCTGGGCCAAATTGAAGAAGGATGTCGAAGAGCCTAACACAACTCACAGTCCTAAATTTAAAAATCGGATAATAAATGTGGATTTTATGGGCCTAAGACCCTAAATCGAGACATCGGTCATATAAGTACTACCCAAAAGTGATAGTAGACCGATCTGGTCAATATGAGATAGAAATGAAAGGCATTCAAGAGTAGAGTACGAATTTGATAATAAAAGTCGGGTCCAAGTACTTAGGGGCCGCCCCAGCCCCAAAACACCTTAAAATATGTTTATTTGACGATCATGACAATATGGGACTCAAATGAAAGGTATTCGGTAGTAGATTACAAATGTGGCCGGGAAGAAGGAATAGGCTTTATAATTTGTTGACATTGGAAGGGGGCGGACCCTTCTCCGTTACCCCAAAAACACCACCCAAAATCAAAAGTGGACTGATTAGGACAATATGTGTATCAAATGAAAACTATGCACGAGTAGATACCGAATCTGGCATGCAAATTCATGTCGAAGTATAGGGCGTCACCCTACCCCCACAAAAACTCCCAAAATGGGCAATTTAGCCAATCACTGCTATATGGGACTCGGTTTGCTTTTTTCGTATAGATTGAAAAACAGCAGAACCGATTTTCTCGAAATGTTCGCATGGTGTGTAGGATGGTCTGGAAGGAAACATAGGCTATACAATTTTTCAATAACGGAAGGGGGACGGACCCTCCCCCTTACCCCAAAAGTACTACCCAAAAATAAAAGTGGATCGATCGGGACAATATGGTACTCAAATGAAAGGTATTCAGGAGTAGAGTACGAATTTCATAATAAAAATTGGGTCCAAGTAACTGGGGGCCGCCCTAACCCCAAAACACCCTTAAAAAAGATATTTTGGACGATAATGACAATATGGGACTCAAACGAAAGGTATACGGGAATAGATTACGGATATGGTCAGAAAGAAGAAATATGTTTTATAATTTGTTGATATCGGAAGGGGGCGGAGCCTCCCCGTTACCTCAAAAACACTATACAAAATCACAAGTGGACCGATAAAAACAATATGGATATCAAATGAAAGGTTTTGAAGAGTAGAATACGAATATGGTATTAAATTTTGGTAACATTTTCTATAGAAAAAATTTTGGAAAATTGAGAAATTTTTTAAAAACAAATGTTAAAATTTTCTATAGAATATTTCCTAAACTTTATAACAGACAAATTTATCTACAGAAAATAAAATTTTCCTTTAATACTCTTTAAAAATAATTGCCTTTAATTTCCCTCCTCTCCTGATTGATTGATTAGAGGGATTAGTGTTATTAAGTTCACAATAGCCACTCATTTGTCGACTGGAATAATTGCTCCCCTGCTCTAACTTACTTAAAGTAACTTAAATCGTTTTCCCTCTCTCTTTAGTCATCATCAAGTGGTTTGTTTGTATTTGAACATGAACTGTTTGCACAAGCCAATGTGCTTGTGTGTGTGTGTGTGTGTGAGTGTGTTAGAGCATAGTACTTGTTCTGGGGGTGTTTGAGTTTGCGGATATGTTCGCCAGAATACAAACATTTCAAGTTTTTTTTCGCTTTAATTGGTTTTTTCCATTTCTATTTCCGCTTAATTTAAATGAGTTCATTTGCCTTTCATTCATGTGCGGGGGGGAAAGGGACAAGAAGGCCATTTAAGCCATTACCAACATCATTATGACATGGCCAGATGTAGGAATTTGAGGGCTTAGTGGTAGAGAGAAAGTCAAAGAAAATTGTTTAACTTTTTTAAAGAGGTTAGCATGTCCGTCTATGACTCTGAACGCCTGAGTTCGAATCCTGGTGAGACCATCAGAAAAGATTTTCAGCGGTGGTTTTCCCCTCCTAATGCTGGCAACATTTGTGAGATACTATGCCATGTAAAAATTCTCTCCAAAGTGGTGTCGCACTGCGGCACGCCGTTCAGACTCGGCTATAAAAAGGAGGCCCCTTATCATTGAGCTTAAACTTGAATCGGATTGCACTCATTGATATGTGAGAAGTTTGCCCCTGTTCCTTAGTGGAATGTTCATGGGCAAAAATTTGCATTTAACACAAGATGGAGGTATACTAATCTAGTCATTCCGTTTGTACCAACTCAAAAAATTGATCTAGGACCCCATAAAGTATATATATTCTTGATCGTCTAGACATTCTGAATTCCGCAATTTTTGTCTGCTTTGGCTGAAATTTTGCACACTGTGTTCTGTTGCGGCTTCTAACAAATTTGCCAAGTGCTGTCCAAATCGGTTAAGAACCTGATATAGCTCCCATATAAACAAACCGGTCTCCCGATTTGACTTCTTGAGCTCTTGGAAGTCTACATTTTCATTCGATTTGGCTAAATTTTTGCACATAGTGTTCTGTTATGGCTTCCCACAACTGCCTAGTACGGTCCAAATCGGTCTGCAACCTGATATAGTTCCCATATTTTAGCAGAATCTATGGTGGTGGGATTCGGCCCAGCCGAATTTAGCACACTTTTTACTTCTTTGTTTCTCGAAACTGGTATATGGGCTACTTGAAACTGTCTTGGTTCCTCAGAGCCGGTTTTTAGTGCGGTGGAAAACTGGGTTTTTGTAAATCCGAACCGGGTTTTTTGTTTCCCAGAACCGCTTATTTGTAAGCATCACCATTTGAAGGGGGTATACTAATCGAAGTATTGATCTGAGACCCTATAAATGTATATCTTCTAGATCGTCTTGACAATAAGTCGATCTAAACATGTCCTTTCAGCCGCTCATCCTTGGCTCATAGATTTCTATTCTAAGTATCAACTTCCTTGCGAATTATGATCCGATTCATTCGGTAAGGTACCCCTATGAACCGATTCCCAGTGATGATTTTGGGAACTCTTAAAGCCTTAATTTGCATAAATTGGCTGAAATTTGGCTCATAGACTTCTATTCTGGCTATCAACATCCGTGCCAAGTATGATCCGATTCGTTCTAAAAACTGATATGGCTCCCCTATGAGCCAATACCCATTTTTGATATCTGGAGCCCTTAATGGCCCCAATTTGTATATAATTTGGCTGAAATTTAGCACAATGATCGGAATCGGTATATAAACTGATATACCCACACCCCCCTTCTCCCCCTTTGGCACAATTACTTCTATTCCGACTTTCGATCTTGGATCTTGACTTCTTGATGCACTAGAGGGCGCAATTCTCATCCGATGTGGCTGAAATTCTGCGTGAGGTGTATTGTTATCACTTTCAACAACTGTGGTAAGTATGATTTAAATCGGTAGATAAACTGATATAGCTGCCATATAAACCGATATTGGATCTTGACTTCTTAGGTCTCCAGAGGACGCAATACTTTTCCGATATGGCTGAAATTTGGCAAAAAAAAAATTTGTTATGGCTTCCAACAACTGCGCTAAGTATGGTTTAACTCGGAACATAACCTGATATAGCTGCCATATAAACCGATCATGGATCTTGACTTCTTAGGCCGCTAGAGGGGGCAATACTTACCCGATTTGGCTGAAATTTGGCATAGCGTGGTTTGTTATGGCTTCCAACAACTGTGCCAAGTATGGTTCAAATCGGTCTCTAACCTGATTTAGATGCCATATAAACCGATCTTGGATCTTGACTTCTTGAGCCACTAGAGGGCGCAATTCTCATCCGATTTGGCTGAAATTTTGTGTGAGGTATTTTTTTGGTTTTCAACAACTCTGGTTAGTATTGTTTCGATCAGTTCATAACCTGATATATTGGGTTGCCCAAAAAGTAATTGCGGATTTTTCATATAGTCGGCGTTGACAAATTTTTTCACAGCTTGTGACTCTGTAATTGCATTCTTTCTTCTGTCAGTTATCAGCTGTTACTTTTAGTTTGCTTTAGAAAAAAAGTTTAAAAAAAGTATATTTGATTAAAGTTCATTCTAAGTTTTATTAAAAATGCATTTACTTTCTTTTAAAAAATCCGCAATTACTTTTTGGGCAACCCAATAGTACCATATAAACCGATTTTGGATCTTAACTTAGTAGGCCTCTGTAAGGCGCAATACATATCCGATTTGGCTGAAATTTGGATCCATAACCCGATATAGCTACCATATAAACCGATCTTGTATCTTGATTCCTTGAGCCACTATAGGGCGCAATTCTTATCCGATTTGGCTGAAATTTAGCTCGTAGTGTTCTGGTAGCACTTCCAACAACTACGCTAAGTATGGCTCAAATCGGTCCATGTTTTGATATAGCTGGTAAATAACCCGATATAGCTATCATATAAACCGATCTGGGATCATGACTTTTTAAGCCTCTAGAGGGCACAATTCTTATCCGATTTGGCGGAAATTTCCTACAACGGGTTCTCTCATGACCTTCAATATATGGTCTGAATCAATCTATAGGCTGGAACACTTCCCATCAAAACCTATCCCCTGACTATGCTTCTGGAGCCCCTACAAGGCGCAATTCTTATTCGAATGGACTGAAATATTACCCAATGACTTTTACTATAGTCTTCAACATTCAATTAATTTATGGTCCGAATCGGACTATAACGTGATATAGCTCCAATACCATAACAATTCTTATCCAGATTTGACCCGCCCGAACTTAGCATGTTCTTACTTGTTTGTTTCTCAAAACAAGTTTTGCTTCTCAGAACCGGTTGTTAATGTTTTTTGCTCAAAAATGAGAATTTTATCAGAACAGATCTTTTGTTTCTCAGAACCGGTTTTTTTTCTAATAACCGGTTTTTTCTTATAACCGGTTTTTTTCTCGGAACCGGTATTTTCTGAGAACTCAGCCTGGTTGAGTGCGATCCTAGACCTCGATTTGTGCTTCGGATCTGACAAACTTTTTTGTATTTGGGAAACCGGGTTTTTGTTTTTCGGAACCGTTTGTTAGTTCCTCACAACTGAGTTTTTATTCCTTAGAACCAGTTTTCTATCGCCGAAAACCAGTTTTGTGTTCCTCGGAACCGGTCTATGGTTCCTTGTAACTCCTTGAACCGGATTTTTGGTTTGTTTTATTCCAGAAGACCGGTTTTTTGTTCCTTAAAACCGGTTTAATGTTTCTCATAACCAGTTTTTGTCTCTCAGAACCGGCTTTTGGTTCCTCACAACCGACTTTTGGTTTTTAAGTATCAAGTTTTATTGAATTTTAACCCTAGACCTTGTTTTATTTGTCAGAACTGCTACATATTACTTGAATTTGGATTTTGTTCCTCAGAGCCGGCTTGTGGTTTCTTCTGAACTGGTTGTTTTGTCCTCATATCCGGATATTGTTTTCAGTTTTGGTACTTCAGAACCGTTATTATACCCACCGCCATAGGATGGTGGTATACTAATCTAGTCATTCCATTTGTAACACCTAGAAATATTGATCTAGGACCCCATAAAGTATATGGGCTGAAATTTTGTACGTAGAGTTCTGTTAAGACTTCTAAAAACTGTGGTAAGTACGGTCTAAATTGGTCAAGAACCTGATATAGCTCCCATTTGGAGCAACTACCGATTTGTTTCTTGACCCCTTATAAGGGGCGATTGTTATCCGATTTGGCTGAAAATTTGTATATAGTATTCTGTTATGACTCTCAACAACTGTGTCAGCAGATATAGATCCCATATTGTACCAGAATCCATGGTATTGGGTTCCCAAGACTCGGCCCGGCCGAACTTTTACTTGTTTTGTTCCTCAGAACAGGTTTTTTCCTTAGAATCATGTTTTATGGATTGCAATCCTGGACCTGGTTTTGTTTCTCGATACTGATAAAAAGAAATAGTTTCTCGTTATCTGTGTTTTGTTCATCAAAACCGGTTTTTTGTTACCCGGAATAAATTTTTTATTTCACGGATCAGGGGTTTGTTTCTCAGAAGCGGATTTTCGGTCCTCGAAATCGATTTGTTGTTTCTAAGAACTGATTTTTGGTCTGCTCTTAGAAATCGATATTTTTATCCCTCAGAACCGGTTTTTTGATCCTTAAAACAGTTTTTTTTTTTTTTGTTTCTCAGAACCATTTTATTTTGCTCAAAACAGTTTTTTACTCCCCAGAACTAGGTTTTGTTAAGTTGGTATCCTAGACCTCATTTAGTTTCACGGAACTTATATGCATACATGTAAATTCCATGTAATTGTTTTTTCCCCAGAATAGTTGTTTGTTTCTCAGAACCAGGGTTTTGTACCGTTCCTCTCAACTGGTTGTTTGTTTCCTTCAAACAGTTTTTTGTTCCTCAGAACCGTTTTTTTGTTCCTTATAATCGGTTTTTTGTTCTTTCTCTTTCTCTTTATCCTAAAGCCTATAGAAAACTATTCAAAAGGCCTTCCTAGAAGGCCCTTTTATGACTCCCTTCAACTGCTGAGCGTGTGTTTTGAATGTGATTTGGCATGCAGCATAAATGCCTATACGGTTCATAACAATCGACCTCCCTGTCTACTTTGCTCCACTACTACTACGGCTACTGCAGTTAGCAACAACAAACCAAACGATGATGTCGTTGGGTGTTTTGGGTAATTGACCTTATATAAGAAAATCAATACTGGCACATCAACAAATGTTTTCTCTTTGCCTTTCATCCCACTTTCGTCTGTTATTTTCGATTTTCTTTCTCTCTCCCTGTCCCTTTAGATGGCTGTGCCAAAGTAAAAAGTAAGCAAATGAGGTTCACTTTGCCAAAGACAAGTGGGTAACAAATGTTAAAGTGAGAGATTGCAATTTAATAATGACATTGTGTTTGTGGTGGTATGTGTGTCTGTGTGTGTGTGTGTGTTTGGTGTCATGTGGGCGGATACGGAAATTGTTAGATTGGGAAACCTTAATCTGCAAATAAATCGACCACAGCAATTTCTGTCACTGAGTTATTGGAGGGGCTACCCTCTAAACATGCCACTTAGAACAATGTTTGGCCATACTTAAAGATAAGCTGTGTTTTATGTTGAAAATGAGAGCCAACAAAAATTTTCAATGGAACTTAAGTAGGCATCGTATATTGGAAATTTTGATACTAAGAAGTTTTGTTTCTAGAAATTTTTATAGAAATTTAAAAAAGAAGATTCAGAAAATTATTTGAATTTATTTATAAAATATATGTGGAAAATTTCGTGATGATTAGGCACCAAATCCGATTAGTATCCAGATCTAATCATTCCCTTTGTAACACCTCGAAATATTGATCTGAGACCTGAATATATATGAGTCGACTTAGCCTTGTCCGTCCCTCTCTCAAAAATTACGATAGCGCTCAAACGAACAGGGATATCCGCTTGAAATTTTCCATCCAAACTTCTTATCAATGTAGGTGATTGGGGATTCCAAGTGTGTCATATCGGTTCCGATTTGTTTTATAGCAGGCGCAATTTTTATCCGATTTGACTGAAATATTGGCCATATCCTTGAGGAATGACTTTCAACAACTATGCGAAGTATGGCCTAAATCAGATCATAACCTGATATAGCCGCCATATAAACCGATCTCCGGATTAGACTTCTTGAGCTTCTAGAGGGCACAAGTCCTATCCCATTGGGTTGAAATTTTGCATAAGTCGTTATGGTATGACTTCCAATAACTGTGACAAGTATGGTCTGAATCGGTTGATAACCTGATATAGCCGCCATATAAATCGATCTCCCGATTTGACACTCTGAGCCACTTAAGGGTGCAATTTTTACTCGATTTGCCTGAAATTTTGGAGGTGGTATTTTTCTATGACCTCTAATAGCCATGACAAGTACGGTCCATATCGGTTTTTTTTCTTGTCCAAAGGCGGATTTTTTTCTTGTCCAAAGGCGGATTAAGTTCGAAGATGGGCTGTATGGGACTATATCTTGATAAAGCCCTCAAATAGACCGATCCATCATTTGTTATTCGAACTTGCTAAAATTCGGGACAGTGAATTGTGTTAGGGCCTTCGATATAGCTGCATATAGATCGATCTCTCGATTTAAGGTATTGGGCCAATAAAAACGCATTTATTGTCCGATGTCGCCGAAATTTGGGACAGAGAGTTAAGTTGAGCTCTCGACATACTTCTTTAATATGGCGCAGATTGGTCCAGATTTGTATATAGCTGTCATATAGGCCGATCTGTCTATTTAAGGTTTTTGGCCCATAAAAGCCACATTTAATATTTTCGGCTCCTAAAAGGCGCATTTATTGTCCGATGTCGCTGAAATTTGGGATAGTGAGTTGTGTTAGGCCCTTCGACATCCTTCGTCAATTTGGTCCAGATCGGTCCAGATTTGGATATAGCTGCCATATAGACCGATCCTCCGATTTAGGATCTTAAGCCCATAAAAGCCACATTTATTATCCGATTTTTCCAAAATTTGGGAGTGAGTTGTGTTAGGCCCTTCGACATCTTTCTTTGATTTGGCCCAGATCGGTCCAGATTTCGATATAGCTCTCATATAGACCGATCCTCCGATTTAGGGTCTTAGGCCCATAAAAGCCACATTTATTATCCGATTTTGTTGAAATTTGGAACAGTGAGTTGTGTTATGCCCCCTGACATCTTTCCACAGTTTGGCCCAGATCGGTCCTGATTTGGATATAGCTGTCATATTGACCGATCTCTTGATTTAAGGTTTTCTGTCCATAAAAGGCACATTTGATGTCCAATGTCGCCGAAATTTGGGACAGGGAGTTGTGTGAGGACCTTCGATATCTTTCTTCAATTTCGCTCAGATCGGTTCTGATTTGGATATAGCTGCCATATAGACCGATCTCTCGATTTAAGATTTTGGGCCCATAAAAAAAGCATTTATTATTCGATTTCGCCTTAACTTGGGACAATGACTTGTGCTAGACCCCTCGACATTCTTCTGTAATTTGGCTCAGATCGGTCTAGATTTGGATATAGCTGCCATATAGACCGATCTCTCGATTTAAAGTCTTGTTCCCAAAAAAGGCGCATTTATAACCCGATTTCACTGAAATTTGACACTGTAACTCATGTTAGGCTTTTCGACATCCCTGTCGTATAAGGTTTAGATCGGTTTATTTTTAGATATAACTACTAAAAAAGACTAATATTTTGTTATACACAATTGAACAATGACTTGTACTTATTTGTTTGTGGTCCAAATCGGAACGTAATTCAATATAGCTGCTATGGGGCTAAGGTATGAATTTTTCACCGGATTTTGTCGAAAAGCGGTTTACATATATACCCAAAGTGGTGAGTATCCAAAGTTCGGCCCGGCCTAACTAAGTGCCTTTTTATTTGTTTTTTTCCTTTTTTTATTTTAATTTTTGAGATGGGGGTATACTAATCTAACCATTTTGTTTGTATTCGTCTAAGACCCCATAAAGTATATATATTCTTGATCGTCTTGACATCCGTTCGACCGTCCATTTGTCGAAATCACAATAGGAGTCGAACGCGTAGATCTGGCGCATGAAATTTTGCACAGATACTTTATCTGGATATAAGTCGTTGGGGATTGCAAATGGGCCATATCGGTTCAGATTTGGATATAGCTACCATATAAACCGATCTCCCGATTTGACTTCTTGAGACTCTGGAAGCCGCAATTTTCACCCGATTTGGCTATTCTGTTAGGACTTCCAACAACTGTGCTAAGTACGGTCTAAATCGGTCTACTACCTGATATTGCTCCCATATAAACCGATCTCCCTATTTGACTTCTTGAGCCCTGTTAAGACTTCTAACAGCAGTATTACGTACGGTCTAAATCGGACTATTATCTGGTATAGCTCCCTTATAAACCGACCTCGTCGATTTGACTTCTTGATTTGGCTTAAATTTTGCACATAGTGTTCTGTTATGACTCTCAACATATGTGCTAAGTAAGCTCCAAATCGGTCTATAACCTGATATAGCTTCCATATAAACCTATGTCTCGATTTGACTTCTTGTGCCCCTGGAAGGCGCAATTTTTGTCCAATTTGGCTGAAATTTTGTACATAGTGTTTCGTTATGAATTCCAACAACGTTGCCTAGTACGGTGCAAATCGGTCTATAACCTGATATAGCTCCCATATAAATCGATCTCCCGATTTGACTTCTTTAGCCCCTTGAAGCCTTGAAGATTCGGCCCGGCCAAACTTAACGCGCTTTTACTTGTTATATATAAATTTTAATTAATTATTACATATTTGTTAGTTTTTTCCACATTTTTATTTTTATTTAAATTTTTGTCAAACTCATATATTTTTTTAATTTTTAAAAATTTTACTTTTATTCAAAATTGATTTGACCCTAGCAATTTTCCATCGTTTAAAATTTTCCTTTTAATAGTAGCTTTTAAATCACAATTTTAAATATTTGATTGATTTTATTGCCATCGACCTAGATAAACAGCCATCCATTCCATCTCAACAGTGCTTCTCTTTGAATGAGGAAATAAGTTTATCTTGTTGAGCGTTCATTCAAAGTTTTTGTGTGTTTGTGTTTACTCTCTTTATATGGGATTTCATCATGTGTGTGCACACCTATTAGGACAAGAAGGAATAACACTCCGGTATTGTGTGATTATATTAAAAATAAAGGAGTGTGTGTGTGAGATATATGCATGGAGAGCGCATTACCAACATCAACAAAGGAACCACAACATTCAATACACTTTTTCAATTGTACTACTCATATTTTGCATGCACACACATGCAAGCAAACACATATGCCTTTGAGTACTCTATCTACTACTGTCTCTGGCTTTGTTCAGTTATGCACAAAGCACTAAATGAGAATGCAGGAGTGCATGAGTAGGAAAAACTCTAATGGAATGAATTGAAATTCTGAATGGGTCGAATTAAAAGCATTTATTGTAAAAACTAATGTTTAAAAAGAAAGTGAGATGAGGATGCCTGGTAGATTGTACTACAATTATTGATCAAAGGAGTCTAGTGGGGTGGCTTACTTTTACCTCTTCACTGCCACTATGGGATACTACCAGCTGGAAAAAATGTTTTTTCCATATCCTAAGAATACTTTCTGCATCTGTAACCAGATTTCCTTCTTTGTATCTGCTGAAGATCTGTTGAGGTTACCTGGGTTCAAATCCTATCGAAAACATTGGAAAAACTCTCTCAACATCAAAACAAATCTTGGATATAAAACTGAAATGGAAGTGCCATATCCAGAAGGGTACTGAGAAGGAGACCTCATTGTGGCGCGACCGTTTATATATCAGGACAACCCTTTGTTGTCAGAGGTGTGGACATCGATTTGCCGCAAAAGGTTTCTCTGGGCTTGGAGAACAAGAGAGCACTTCCAGAAACCTTTTGTAAAGGGTGATTCTTTAGCTAATATCCTTTTGGCAACACTGATTTAAACAGCTCACGTTACGTTACGTGTTTAGTTGCACTGTCAAACAACTTCAGTTTGGTCTATAATTTAACCATGAATCGTCTTACAAACGAACAATGCTTGAAAGTTTATCGCGCGCTTCTGTTTTTTAAGCGACGAAGCTCATTTTTGGCTCAATGGGTACGTTACTAAGCAGAATTGTCGATTTTGGAGTGCAGATCAGCCAGAAGCATTGCAAGAGCTACCAATGCATCCAGGACAAGTCAAAGCGTGCTAAGTTCAGCCGGGCCGAATCTTGGGAACCCAACACCATGGATTCCGCTAAAACATGGGAGCTATATCAGGAGATAGACTGATTTAGACCGATCGGACAAAAATTGCGGCTTGTAACGACTTAAGAATCGGGAGATGGGTTTAACTCAGGTTATAGACCGATTAAGACCGTACTTGCCACATATGTTGGAACTTGCAACGGAACACGATGTGCAAAACTTCAGCCAAATCGGATGAAAATTGCGCCTCCCAGGGGCTCAAGAAATCAAATCGGGTGACCGGTTTATATGGAAGCTATATCAGGTTCTATACCGTTTTGGACCGTACTTAGCACAGTTGTTGAAAGTCATAACAAAACACCACCCGCAAAATTTCTGCCAAATCGGTAGAAAATTGAGGCTTCCAGGGGCTCAAGAAGTCAAATCGGGATATTGGTTTATATGGGAGTTATGGACCGATTTAGATCGTACTTAGCACAATTGTTGAAAGTCATAACAAAACACCACACGCCGAATTCCAGCTAAATCGGATGAAAATTGAGGCTTATAGGGGCTCAAAAAGTTAAATCGGGAGATCGGTTTATATGGGAGCTATATCATGTTCTTGACCGATTTAGACTGTACTCAGCACAGTCGTTGAAAGTCGTAACAGAGTACCGCATGCAAAATTTCAGCCAAATCGGACAAAAATTGCGGCTGCCAGGGGCTCAAGAAGTCAAATCGGTTCATATGGGAGCTATATCAGGTTAAAAACCGATTGCGACCATACTTGGCACAGTTGGTGGAAGTCATAACAAAAAACTATGTGCAAAATTTCAGCCAAATCGGACAAAAATTGCGGCTGCCAGGGGCTCAAGAAGTCAAATCGGGAGATCGGCTTTTTTGGGAGCAGAATCAGGTTATAGACCGATTTGGACTGTACTCAGCATAGTTGTTGAAAGTCATAGCTAAACACTACATGCAAAATTGCAGCCAAATCGGACAAAAATTGCGGCTTGTAAAGGCTGAAGAAGTCAAATCGGGGGATCGGTTTATATGGGAGCTATATATCAGGTTATAGACCGATTGCGACCGTACTTGGCACAGTTGGTGGAAGTCATAACAAACAAGTAAAAGGGTGCAAAGTTCGGTCGGGCCGAATCTTATATACCCTCCACCATGGAGCGCATTTGTCGAGTTCTTTTCCAGGTTTCTCTTCTTAGGCAAAAAATGATATAAGAAAAGATTTGCTCTGCTATTAGAGCGATATCAAGATATGGTCCGGTTTAGACCACAATTAAGTTATATGTTGGAGACCTGTGTAAAATATCAACCAATGGGAATAAGAATTGCATCCTTTGGGGGCTCAAGAAGTAAAATAGAGAGATCGATTTATATGGGAGCTGTATCGGGCTATAGACCGATTCAGACCATAATGAACACGTATGTTGATGGTCATGAGAGGGTCCGTCGTACAAAATTTCAGGCAAATCGGATAATAATTGCGACCTCTAGAGGTTCAAGAAGTCAAGAACCCAGATCGGTTTATATGGCAGCTATATCAGGTTATGGACCGATTTGAATCATACTTCGGACAGTTGTTGGATATCATAACAAAATACTTCGTGCAAAATTTCATTCCAATCGGATAAGAATGTGCACTCTAGAGGCTCAAGAAGTCAAGACCCAAGATGGGTTTATATGACAGCTATACCAGGTTATTGACCGATTTTAACCATACTTAGCACAGTAGTTAGAAGTGATACTAAACCACTATGTGCAAAATTTCAGTCAAATCGGATAAGAATTGCGCTCTCTAGAGGCTCAAGAAGTCAAGACCCGAGATCGGTTTATATGGCAGGTATATCAAAACATGGACCGATATGGTCCATTTACAATACCAACCGACCTACACTTATAAAAAGTATTTGTGCAAAATTTCAAGCGGCTAGCTTTACTACTTCGGAAGTTAGCGTGCTTTCGACAGACAGACGGACGGACGGACAGACAGACGGACATGGCTAGATCGACATAAAATGTCGCGACGATCAAGAATATATATACTTTTTATGTGGTCCTAGATCAATATTTCGAGGTGTTACAAACGGAATGACTAGATTAGTATACCCCCATCCTATGGTGATGGGTAAAAAAGTCACATTTTGATGCGGTTTATGGGCTGGTGGCATCATTGGACCGTACTTCTTCATAGATGATGAGAATCGTAACATAACTTTGAATGGGGAGTGCTACCATGCGATCATATCCAACTTTGTTTGGCCCAAAATGCAAGAGCTTGACTTGCAAGTGACATGTGGTTTCAACAAGACGGTGCCACATATCACGCACCAAGGCATAACAATGGGCTTATTGAGAGGCGAGTTCGGGGAATATTTCATTTCACTTTCGGGACCGGTCAATTGGCCGCCTAGATCGTGCGATTTAACGCCTTTAGAGAAGTTTTTGTGGGGCTCATATTTATACAGACAAGTCCGCTTCAATTGACGCATTGGAAGACAATGTTGAAGCCTTTATTCGTGAGATACTGGCTGAAATGTTGGAAAGTTTATGCCAAAATTGGACTAAGCGGACCATTTGAAGTGGTGTCACGGTCAACATTTGCATGAAATAATCTTCAAACATTAAATTATATGGACTGTACCAGCGAATCAAATAAAGATTTGATGCATTTTTCTGATTTTTATGTGTTATTTGAGAAACTTTTCTATAGCTATTTAAAAATCACCCTTTATAAGCGGTTGGATTTAAATTGGATTGGGACTACGGGCCAGGAATCTTCATTGAATTGCGGGTAATCAGGGAATACGAAAGGCTTTTAGACGGGTGCAGTGTTTTAAGGATACTGTAGCGCAAAGGTTAGCATGTCCGCCTTTGACGCTGAACGCCTGGGTTCGAATCCTGGCAGGAACATTAGAAAAATTTTCAGCGGTGGTTTTCCCCTCATAATGCTGGCGACATTTGTGAGGTACTTTGCCATGTAAAAAACTTCTCCCCAAAGAGATGTCGCTCTGCGGTACGCCGTTCGGTGTCGGCTGTAAAAGGAGATTCCTTATCATTGGGCTTAAAATTGAATCGGACAGCACTCATTGATTTGTGAGAAATTTACCCCAGTTTCTTAAAGGAATGTTCATGGGCAAATTTGCATTTTGCAGTGTCTTAAGATGTCCTGTAGGCACTGAAGACGATGTCGACTGTCACCATATACATATGTGGACAGTCAGGCTGTGCTTTAGGCTCTGTCTGATTCTTGTTTGAGCCATTGAGTGGGACAGACGTTTTGTTATTTTGCCCGGCAAGAATGTTCTGCAACTCGTTACAGGTAGTCAATTTTTCGTAAACAAATTGAAGTCACTTAAAGATAGCCACAATAGTGTTAGCCACTAGATGGTTGATGATCTGCATCTGTTTCCAGTGAGACCTGGAATGATGGAGCGACTTCATCAGGCTCTACTCGCCGACAAACGACTGCTCTGTAGGGGCTTTTGATGAAAAAACCTAGTTCAAGTCTTGAGGAGAATTCAGAATCAGTTTTATCTTCGCATTCCTAAAATTTGCCTAGACCATTGGCCTTCTCTGGCAATCCAATGCCCTCTTTGAGGGCTTATAGTAACTCACAATAAACCTGGAGATTTGCTCTCAGGTTTATTGTGAGTTTTGGTGCGAATGATCCTAAAACTTCTAACGATAAGGAGAGGGGTTCCCTTAATTGGGCCTGGAGATTCGCGATAAGGAGAGGGGCTCCCTTAATTGGGCCTGGAGTTTCGCTGCACAGGCTACAAGTCTAGATTCCTAAAGGGTACCGCTGGAAGGTATTCCCTGCCCTTTGCTTATGGTAGTTATCGACAGGGGGAGAAACGTGTCTTCATACCTAAGAACAATTGGTGTTGAATATTGAATGGACTGTCATCTGTATACTCTGTCGTTCTTCTAGAATTGCCTGGGGAACCTCCAGTTTGCTCCCTAAAACGGATTGATGAGATCTGGCCAATCGCAGCACTAGGTTTAGTCAAGAAGCAAGATATTCCTACTCGACCAATGAATTCTCCCTCAGCTACTGAATCCCTACTTGGGAGACTAAGGGAGTGTAATACCAATTTTTTAAACACTAACTGGAAGAAACTGGTAGATTGGATGAGACTGATGGCTATCGGAGACATGCAGTATTCCCACTTAGCTTCGGCTATTTCCGAGCCATCAATAAATCTTACGACGCTGAAGTTCTATAGAAGTTGTGGGGTGGGGAATCAGGAGATAACTCATCAGTTGTTGCTGAACACTTGTCTAGGAAACTATCGATCACATCTCTCTGCGATCTGGTGGATTGCAGGAGACTGAAAAACCCCCTGCCAAGATCGGGGAAGGCGTCGTAAAGGGTCCCGGCAAACTCTGTGTCTGTGGGTCTGTGGGAAAGCATGGCATTCAAAAGATATTTCGATTCACACCGCAAGTATCCAGTGTCCTGAAGAAGAGTAGTTCTACTGCTTTTTCAACTGAATTTTGTGAAGATAAACTCCTGGCTGGCTCACAAGATGAGTCTTAAGCAACAGTTGTGGAAAATCAGAGCGCAACATCCTTCTTCAATTTGGCTCAGATCTGGCCAGATTTGGATATATAGCTGCCATATAGACCGATTTCTCGATTTAAGGTCTTGGGCCTATAAAATTCAAATTTAAAGTGCGATTTTGCCAAAATTTGGGACAGTGAGTTGTGTTGGGGCCTTCGACATCATTCTTCAATTTGGCTCAGATCTGGCCAGATTTGGATATAGCTGCCATATAGACCGATCACTCGATTTAAGGTCTTGGGCCCATAAAATTCACATTTATAGAGCGATTTTGCCAATATTTGGGACAATGAGTTATGTTGGGGCCTTCGACATCCTTCTTCAATTTAGCTCAGATCTGGCCAGATATGGATATAGCTGCCATATAGACCGATCTCTCGATTTAAGGTATTATGCCCATAAAAGGCGCATTTATTGCCCGATTTTGCAAAAATTTGGGACAGTGAGTTGTCTAAGGCTCTTCGACATAGTTCTGCAATTTGGCAGAGATCAGTTCAGATTTGGATATAACTGCCATATAGACCGATCTCTCGATTGAAGGTCTTGGGCCCATAAAAGGCCCATTTATTGCCCGATTTTGCCAAAATTTGGGACAGTGATTTGTCTTAGGCTCTTTAACATATTTCTTCAATTTGGCTCAGATCGGTCCAGATTTGGATATAGTTGTCATATAGACCAATCTCTCGATTGAAGGTGTTGGGCCCAAAAAAGGCACATTTATTGAGCGATTTTGCAAAAATTTGGGCAGTGAGTTGTCTAAGGCTCTTTAACATATTTCTTCAATTTGGTTCAGATCGGTCCGGATTTGGATATAGCTGTCATATAGACCGATCACTCGATTGAAGGTCTTAGGCCCATAAAAGACCCATTTATTGCCCGATTTTGCAAAAATTTGGGACAGTGAGTTGTCTTAGGCTCTTCGATATCCTTCTTCAATTTGGCTTAGATCTGGCCAGATTTAGATATAGCTGCCATATAGACCGATCTCTCGATTGAAGGCCTTGGGCCCATAAAAGGCCCATTTATTGCCCGATTTTGCCAAAATTTGGGACAGTGTGTTGTCTTAGGCTTTTCGACATCCATATCGTGTATTGTTCAGATCGGTCTATATTTGGATATAACTACCATTATGCATTTTTCACCGGATTATGGCGAAGGGTGGTTTACAGGTGGTGGGTATCCAAAGTTCGGCCCGGCCGAACTAAACGCCTTTTAACTTGTTTTCTGTAAGAACTTTCAAATATTCCATTTTGATACTGCCCAAAGATCTAAACACAAGCCTTGAAGCCTTGTTGTAGGTTATATAAGATCTGGTCCGCTCGTTAGGCCTATATTTTTGGTTTTTCTCATTTTCTTTAATGTTTCAACTTAAAGCCATGAACACAAAACACCGCTGTCGGTGTCAATGCTTGGTATAAACTTTTTTTTAAATTAGAGTATAAAAAATGCTACAATAGAAAACGCAAGTGCCACATTTTCATTGTCCTCTCACTGTGACAAAATAAACAGAAATCATAAAAGTTCATATTTTGCTTTCTTTGGGTGGGTAAACACAAACAGCCGATGAATCCTTAAAACATTGCTGGCAAAGACATAGAAAATGTTATACTCCCCTACCAATTTTGGTTCCCTTTCAGACACTTTATTCATACATGGATTGAGTCTGTTGCCAAAAGGTAAATAAATAATTTCAAGGTTTTTCAAAATTTTTGGAATTTTTTCTATCAATTATGAATATGAACCAAAAATTGTATTAAAGAAGCCTCTCCAAAGACAAAATTCGAAAACATTCGATGGTTTAGTTTTCTTCGCTACTTCATTCGATAGGCATGGCTTATAACAACAATTTTTTAGGTTAGGTTGAAAAGAGGGTGCGGATATTAATTCGCCCCATGGTACTATGGACATACACCTAAGCCAGTAAATATTCATTACATTTACAAACAAGTAAAAAGGCGTTAAGTTCGGCCGGGCCGAACTTTGGATACCCACCACCTCGGGTATATATGTAAACCACCTTTCGTCAAAATCCGGTGAAAAATGATACCTTAAGCCCCATAGCAGCTATATCGAAATATGTTCCGATTTGGACTAAATACTAATAAGTACAATTCATTGTTCAATTGTGTATAACAAAATATTGGTCTTTTAAGTAGCTATATCTAAAAATAAACCGATTTGAACCATGTACTACACGGATGTCGAAATGCTTAGCATAAGTCACTGTGTAAAATTTCAGTGAAATCGTATTATAAATGCGACTTTTATTGGATCAAGATTATAAATCGAGATATCGGTCTATATGGCGGATCTGGACGGATTTGGGTCAAATTCAAAAAGGATGTCGAAGGGCCTAACACAACTCACCGTCCCAAATTTCGGCGTCATCGGACAGTAATCGCGCTTTTTATGACCCCAAAACCTTAGATCGACAGATCGGGCTATATGGCAGCTATATCCAAATCTGATCCGATCTGTGCCATATTGCAGAAGTATGTCGAGGGGCTTAATTTAACCCACTGTCCCCAATTACGTCCACATCGGACAATAAATGCGCCTTTCATGGGCCCATAACCTTTAATCGAGAGATCGGTCCATATGGCAGCTATATCCAAATCTGGACCGATCTGAACCAAATTTACAAAGGACGTCGAAGGGCCTAACACTACTCACTGTCCCAAATTTCAGCAAAATCGGGTAAAAAATGTAGCTTTTATGGGCCTAAAACCCTAAATCAGGGGATCGGTCTATATGGCAGCTATATCCAAATCTGGACCGATCTGGGCCAAATTGACGAAGGATTTCGAAGGGCTCATCACAACTCACTGTCCCAAATTTCAGCAAAATCGGATAATAAATGTGGCTTTTATGGGCCTAGGACCCTAAATCATAGGATCGGTCTATATGACAGCTATATCCAAATCTGGACCGATCTGGGCCAAATTGACGAAGGATGTCGAGGGGCCTAACACAACTCACTGTTCCACATTGCAGCAAAATCGGATAAAATATGTGGCTTTTATGGGCCTAAGACCCAAAATCGGAGGATCGGTCTATATGGCAGCTATATCCAAATCTGAACCGATCTGGGTCAAATTGACGAAGGATGTCGAGGGGCCTAACTTAACTCACTGTCCCAAATTTCAGCAAAATCGGATAATAAATGTGGCTTTTATGGGCCTAAGACCCTAAATCTGAGGATCGGTCTATATGGGAGCTATATCAAGATATAGTCCGATATAGCCCATCTTCGAACTTAACCTGCTTATGGACAAAAAAATAATCTGTGCAAAGTTTCAGCTCAATATCTCTATTTTTGAAGACTGTAGCGTGATTTCAACAGACAGACGGACAGACGGACGGACATGTCTAGATCGTCTTAGATTTTCACGCTGATCAAGAATATATATACTTTATAGGGTCGGAAATGGATATTTCGATGTGTTGCAAACGGAATGAGAAAATGAATATACCCCCATCCTTCGGTGGTGGGTATAAAAAATGTCTACACTTTATTATTGCTTACTGTCACTGGGCCAGTGTGGCGTATGAGTGTTGGCTAGAATGTATTCATCATACTCTGCGTCTAATTAAAAGTCTGCCGCTGTTAATCCGGTCCTTTGTGACACAATTTGCTAGTGAATGGAAGAAAAATTATCTCAGCACAATGTTAAGGTAGTTTCTTTGTGTCTAAGTAAGTGGGTGAGTCAGTGAGCCTTACTACAGGAAATGTATTTTCTAGAATACCTTGCTTGCTCTGCCAGTTTTTATTTAAAATGGGACACATAGGCGCAGGGGGATAAATGCTACAAAGTTTTTTCTTTTACTTCCCCTTTTTTATTCCTATCCTATGATAATAACAACAGTAGACATTGTGGAATTGTTTTTTTTTTTTTTTTTGTAATTTTATTTTGTAATTAAGCCATTATGCATTTCATTTCTGGTTCCCATTCTGCATAGACTTTGACAACACCATAGCAAAGATGCATGCACATCAAAGCCTTTTTAAAAAGTGAACCAACAACAAAGCAACAGCTGAATCAACAAATAACAAACACACTAGAATCCTTGAATTATAGCATAAAAGCGAAGAGAATAGTTATTTAGTTTTATAAAATTTTATATGATACCTTTATAATATTAATGATATAATAGTTTTAACGAAAAACTTTCAAATCTGGACCCATCTGGGCCAAATTGAAGAGGGATGTTGAAGGACCTAACACAACCCAGAGTCCCTAATTTCGGCGAAATCGGACAATAAATGCGCCTTTTATCGACCCAAAACCATAAATCGAGAGATCGGTCTATATGGTAGCTATATCCAAATCTGGACTGATCTGGGCCAAATTGCAGAAAGTTGTCGAAGAGCCTAACATAATTCACTGTCTCAAATTTCGGCGAAATCGAATTATAAATGCGCCTGTTATGGGTCCAAAACCTTAATTCGAGAGATCGGTCTATATGGCAGCTATATCCAAATCTGAACCGATCTGAGCCAAATTCAGGAAGAATGTCGAAGACCCTAACATAACTCACTGTCCCAAATTTCAGCAAAATCGGGTGATAAATGTGGCTTTTATGGGCCCAAGACCTTAAATCGAGAGATCGGTCTATATAGCAACTATATCCAAATCTGAACCGATCTGGGCCAAATTGCAGAAAGTTGTCGAAGAGCCTAACATAACTCACTGTCCCAAATTTCGGCAAAAACGAATTATAAATGCGCCTGTTATAGGTCCAAAACCTTAAATCGAGAGATCGGTCTATATGGCAGCTATGTTCAAATCGGGACCGATCTGGGCCAAATTCAGGAAGAAAGTTGAAGGCCCTAACACAACTCACTGTCCTAAATTTCAGCAAAATCGGACAATAAATACGCCTTTTATGGACCCAAAATCTTAAATCGAGAGATCGGTCTATATGGCAGCTATATCCAAATCTGGAACGATCTGGGTCAAATTGCCGAAGAAAGTCAAGTGGCCTAACATAACTCACTGTCCGAAATTTCGGCGACATCGGATAATAAATGCGTCTTTATGGGTCCAAAAAGACGTAACGGTAATGGCCTTGGAATGACCCCGCAAACCATTACTGGTTCTGGCTTCCTACCCTACGATGTGGACTACCCCCCTACAGACACAGTCCGGACCCTGGTCAGTTGGTGCAAGGAAAAGGGGGCATAACGTTGTGCTAGGTGGTGACGCCAATGCTCATCACAGTCTCTAGGAAAGCTCGGATACCAATGAAAGAGGTGAGTCCCTTTTTGATTACATTTTATTCACGAGCTTAGTTGTATGCAATAGGGGAAACGCCCCTACTTCCTATAACCGAATCGGGGAACAGGTTATAGGTATAACGCTTGTGACGAATAGTGACTCAGTGAAGGTGTTGGACTGGAACGTTCCCCACCGAGTGCTCCTTTTCGGATCACTATAGGACATGTTTTCGGGTCGAACACGAGAGAGGTAGGAGAGTGCCATACAGAAACCCGAGATGGACCGACTGGGAGAAGTTCAGGGAACAAATGCGGAAATTGGGACGCCCTAGGGGGTCTCTGGAGGACGCAAGGGAACTGGAGACAGCAGTCGATCTTGTTACGGCATGCCTGAACGAGGCCTTTTTAGAAGGCATGTCCCGAACGAGTACCGCCCACGCAAAACCACCCAGTCATTGTGGTCACCGGAACTGAAGGTGCTCAGGAGGGAGAGCAGAAGACTTTTTAACAAGGCCAAGAGGGAGAACACGACAGAAGGCAGGGACGAATATCTGAATCGATCTGAAGAAGGATGTCGAGGGCCCCAACACAACATACTGTCCCAAATTTTGGCGATATCGGATAATAAATGCGCCTTTTATGGGCCCAAGACCTTTAACCGAGAGATCGGTCTATATGGCAGCTATGTCAAAATCTGGACCGATCGAGCCCAAATTGAAGAAGGTTTTCGACTGGCCTAACACAACTCACTGTCCAAAATTTCAGCAATATCGGATAATAAATGTGGCTTTTATGGGCCTAAGACCATAAATCGGAGGATCCGTCTATATGGGGGCAATATCAAGATATAGTCCGATATAGCCCATCTCCGAACTTAACCTGCTTATGAAAAAAAAAGAATTTGTGCAAAGTTGCAGCTAAAAGACTGTAACGTGATTTCAACAGACAGACGGATGGACATGTCTAGATCGTCTTAGAGTTTTACGACGATCGAAAATATATAAAATTTATAGGGTCGAAAATGGATATTTCGATGTGTTGCAAACGGAATGACATAATGATCGGGGGTATGATCATGACCATCCTTCGGTGATGGGTATAAAAAATTTTTCAAGAATTTTATTCCAATGATTGAATTTTAAAGTAATCTCACCCAAAGACAAAATTTCTAAGAAATTTTGTCTAAAAAAACAAAATTTTGTCCAATTTTCTCCAAAGAAGAAATTTTTATGAAATTTTGTTACAAGACAAGAAATTGCTAAGAAATTTTCTTCAAAGACATATTTTTTAAGAAATTTTCTCCAAAGACAACATTTTTTATAAAATGTTCTCCATATACAAAATTTCTAAGAAATTTTCTCTAAATACAAAATTTCTAAGAAAATTTCTCTAAAGACAAAATTTTTAGGAAATTTCCCACCAGACAAGAAATTTTGTCCAATTTTTCCAAAATTTCTAAGAAATTTTTCCAAGGCCAAAATTTCTAAGAAATTTTCACCAAGGACAAAATTTCTAAGAAATTTTCACCAAAGACAAAATTTCTAAAAAAATTTCTACAAATTCAAAATTTGTAAGAAATTTTCTCCAAAAACAACATTTCTAAAAAATGTTCTAAAAAGACGAAATTTCTAAGAAATTTGTTACAAAGACAAAGTTTTAGGAGATTTGGTTCACAATTTCTTGTCTAAGAAATTTTGTCACTCCACGGCGCCTTCTTTAACTCTCTAATAGCTTTTTGGGGTGGGACACTTCGCTCTGAATAAGGATATCGAATTCGTGCCACTGTAGCCTATGCCTGTCTATGATGCTGATGGCCTGCTTTCTGGCGAGGACATCGGACAAAATTTAAAGCGGTGGTTATCCCCTCTGTCCCCTACTGCTGACGATATTTGCGAGGTACCATGCCATGCATGGTCATGTGCAAAATGTTCCCCAAAGAGGTGTCGCCATGCGGCACGCCGTTCGGACTGGGCTAAAAAAAAGTTCCCTTATCATTGATAAACTGAACTTGAATCGGAAAGCACTCATTGATGTGTGAGAAGTTTGCCCCTGCTCGGTTCCTGAGCAAATTTTTACTCTACTCCCAAATGCCTTTCTTTTGAGTCCTATATTTCCGGATTGGTAAATATTTCCGGTTTATGGAGGTATTTCGAAGGTGGTCACTTGGCCATTAAAGTAAACATAAGATTCGTGTTCTACTTTTCCTTTTGAGGGTGGGGTGGTCTTTGTCCCAAAAATAAATATCAATTTCCCGAGAATAAATCAATTTCCACCCCAAATAGCTTTTATATAATAGGGAGATATTTTGGGGAGGGGCGAACACGTGGCTCTTCTATTGGATATCAAATTAATTTTTTCTCGCAAGCACCTTACGTTTGAGCTCTAAATTATCGTTATTGGTCTATATATCTATTTGTCGGGTTGGAGCGGCCCCCGAGGCACCCCACCCCTCGAGTGCAAAAAATTCGAACGAATCCCATTAAAAATTTCCGAGATCTGGTGTTTTTTAAAATTAGGGTAAAGAGAAGTGCTTTTTAGGGGAGGGATGGCACCTCAGACATTTCGACTCCAATGTGGATATACAAATCGTGCTCCACTTTCAAATCCCTTACATTTGAGCCCCATATTGATATGGTCGGTAAGTATGAACCATTTGTAGGCTGTTGTGGGGCTGGAGCGGCCACCGGCACTTTGCCCTCAAAATAGATATCAAATTCGTTTACTCCCAAATACCGTTGATTTGAGCTTCACATTGCTATAGTCGGAAATGAAACACTGAAAATTAAATACTTGACTCCAAAATTGAATATTAAATTCGTTTTCTACTCTCAAATACCTTTCATTTGACTTCCATATTGCCATAATGGGTCAATTAACCTATTCGAAGTATTTCTAGGAGGCAAAGCGCCACCTAGACTTGAGCGCAAATTTTAATGTCATATTCGTAATCTACTCCCAAATATTTTTCATTTGAATCCTATATAGCCATGGTAGGCTGATATCCTCATTTGGGGGTAATTTGGGGTGGGGCGACCTTCCATTACTCGGACCTAATTTTGTATGAAATATTAATAATTTACTGCTAATACTTTTCATTTGAGTCCCATATTGATAGAAACGTCGAATATATCTGTTTAGAGGAGTTTTGGGGTTGGGGCGGCCCACTGGGTACTTGGACCCAAAACTTATTGCGATATTCGTTTGCTAGTCTCCAATACCTTTCATTTGATACCCATATTGTCCTTATCGGTCCACTTTTGATTTTCGGAGGCTTTTTGGGGTAAGAGGAAGGGTCCGCCACCATCAGATATCTAAAAATTATATAAACTATGTTTGCTTCCAAAAAAAAACCTACATAATCTGTGAAAATTTTAAGACAATCGGTTGAGCCACCGAGGCTCATATATTCATGATGGACCGTATGCCATTTGGGGCGTTTTTGGGGGCTTGGACCCCCTACACTTAGATCTGTTTTTGGATTCCAGATTCGTAATCTACTCCCGAATCGTAATCTACTCCCAACTCCATATACATATTGATATGGACTTTCCATTTGCCTGCTTTTAGAAGTTTTGGGGTTTGGGCGACATCCTAGGTACTTGAACCCAATTTTTAGTACAATATTCGTATTCTACTCTTCAATACCTTTCATTTGATATCCATATTGTCCTTATAGGTCCACTTTTGATTTTGGGTGGTATTTTTGCGTTAACGGGGGAGGGTCCGTCCCCTTCCGATATCAACAAATTATAAAGCCTATTCCTGTTTCCTACTACTCCTGAATACCTTTCATTTGAGTCCCATATTATCATGCTCGTCCAATAAACCAGTTTTAGAGTGTTTTCGTGTTGGGGCGGCCCCCATTCACTTGGAAATTCGTACCTTACTTTTCATTTGAGTCCCTTACTGTCCCTATGGGTGCACTTTTATTTTGGGTAGTTCTTTCGGGTTAAGGGGGACGGACGGACAGACGAACGTACATCGACTAGATCGACTTCAAATGTCATGACGATCAAAAATATATATGCTCTATGGGGTCTTAGACGAATATTTCGAGGAGTTATAAACAGAATGACAAAATAAGTTCATAAAAAATTGGGTCCAATTGAATGTGGGCCGCCCCAACCACAAAACCCCCTAAAACTGGTTTATTGGACGATTCACGACAATATGGGACTCAAATGAAAAGTATTCGGGAGTAGATTACGAATATTGTCAGGAAGGAAAAAAAGGCTTTCGAATTTGATGATGTCGGAGGGGGGCGGACCCTCCCTCTATACCCCAAAAACACCACCCAAAATCAAAAGTGAACTGATAAGGACAATATGGATATCAAATGAAAGGTATTGAAGAGTAGAATACGAATATGGTATTAAAAGTTGGGTCCAAGTATCCAGGAAGTCGACCTAACCCCTAAACTCCTCTAAGCAGACAAATTGTACGTTCATATCAATATGGGGCTCAAATGAAAGGTTTTCAGGAGTAGATTACGAATCCGGCATACAAAATCAGGTTGAAGTATAGGGGGTCACTCCACGAAATATTGGGGGGTCAATCCACGTCTGTCAAAATTACGATAGCGGTCGAACGCGATAAGCTAGCCGCTTGAAATTTTTCACAGATACTTAACATTGATGTAGGTTGTTGGGGATTGCAAATGGGCCAAATAGCTCCCATATAAACCGATCTCAAGATTTGACTTCTTGAGCACTTACAAGCCGCAATATTTGTCAGATTTGCCTGAAATTTTGGGTGTGGTGTTCCATTATGACTTCCAACAACTGTGCTAAGTACGGCCCGAATCAGTCTTTAACCTGATATAGCACCCAGGTAAACCGATCTACAGATTTGACTTCTTGAGCCCTTACAAGCCGCAATTTTTGTCCGATTTGCCTGAAATTTTGGGTGTGGTGTTCCATTATGACTTCCAACAACTGTGCCTAGTATGATCTAAATCGGTCCATAACCTGATATAGCTCCCATATAAGCCGATTTCCCGATTTGAATTCTTGAGCCCATGGAAACCGCAATTTTTGTCCGATTTGGCTGAAGTTTTACACAAAGTGTTCTGTTATGACTTTCAAAAATTGTATTAAGTACGGCCCAAACAGGTTTATAACCTGATATATTTAGCTTCCATAAAACCGATCTCCCGATTTGACTTCTTGAGCCCCTGTTACCTACAATTTTTGTCCGATTTGGCTAAAATTTTGCAGAGAGTCTTCCGTTATGACTTTCAACAACTGTGCCAAGTACGGTTAAAATAAGTCTATAGCCTGATATAGCTTCCATATAAACCGATCTCATAATTTGACTTCTTGAGCCCCTGGAACCCACAATTTTGTCCGATTTGGCTTTCATTTTGCAAATGATGTTCCGTTATGACTGCCATGAACTGTGCTAATTACGGTCCAAATCGGTCTATAACTTGATATAGCTCCCATATAAACCCATCTCCCGATCGCAATATTTCCATCAAAATGTCTCTAAGGACAAAATTTCCATCAAAATGTCTCTAAGGACAAAATTTCTATGAAATTTTCTTAAAAGACAAAATTTCCCTCAAAATTTTCTCTAAGCGATAAATCTTCTCAAAAATTCTATTGAAATCGAATCCTTATAGTGGGTATCGAAATGTCGACCTAAGCCCTTTTACATCTGCTGTTATTCCACAATTACAGTGGCAACGAAAGCAGCAACATCAGCACTTTTAAATGGACTTGCCAGTACCAGTCAACCAATACATTAAAAATAACACTACCATCAACTAAATGGGTTCACAGAAACTGTTGTAATTGTTGGCTTGCAAGCAGACACCCAACAGCATCATTTACAGCAAAGACAGCTATAACTTCAGCAACAGCATTTAAAAAATGTGACACCATAGTAGAGCAAAACTTTTCCAATTTAAATAAAAGCCATGCTTTCACTCAACTATCTCTACCTCTCACACAAACACACATTCCACCCAGAATTTAGGTGAATTTGTATGTCACTCAATTAGATGATTATGAAAGGTGTCTGTAATAATATTTTAGAAAACTTTTCAAATTGCTGCATAGAGAGCCAAGGGAAAACTTCCTTTAGAGAAAAAACTTTTTCGAAGCGAAAAATTTTCCAAAAAAAAAATTTTTTCTTAACGAAAATTTTTCTAAAGAAACTGCTCATGCAACCTAATAGAATTTTATTATTTTATAGCTAGTGTTAAAACTCAACTTAATTTTAATCATAAAGTAGTAAAACGGCCTGCTTGCCATTTAATTAACCAACCACAAAAATGTCCCTATCTGTTTGCAGGCATTTAAGCTGTTTGGCCAGACACAAATTTTAAGAAACATGTATTTTTAAAGAATTCCAATAAAATCAGATGACCCAAAGTTCCAAAGTTTTCTATGCCCTCACTATGTAATATGTGCCTGAAGCACATATGCTGGTTATAGGTAGATAACTTTTTGTATAAGGGTGACAGAACTTTTAGCATGTCTTTCTAATGCAGGTTATTCCTGCGTACAAATTCATGCAATAAACTAAGTTGTTTTCACGAAGTACCTCCACCTATAATGTAATGTCATCTCATTTTTCTCAATTCTATCATCCAAAAAATGTATCCTATAAGTGTAGGTGCAATGCTGTATGATTAAGGAAGTGTGTGTGTGTGTGTATACGTTTGTAGTCCCTGTTCAAATAGTGTCTCGCCATATGTCCTGTTCATTTGTCCCTCTTGTTGCCTGCTATCCCTTCTGATGCCCCTCGCAGCTTTGTTTGGTTTCAAATGACCCATGTCAGTGCCTGACTTTGGGTACATACCTCTAGGGTAGGATAATGTCTCCAATATTAAATGGTTAGCATCAAATGATGCTTAAAAACCACAAAACTCCATTAAATCACGTAGCAGCAATACAAACCATATGTGACAGTCATTGGGACTCTTGAGTTTTACTGCACCCTAGTAAGGCAAAACAAGGCAAGAATATTAAAAGTTTTCTTTTCCATTTTCCCAACAAGAAGGAAGAAGCTTTAACCACATTCGATAGTGGCAAAGAATTGCGGAACTTCATTTTCCCTTTACTTCAATGGGATTTGGCTTCCATTTGATATTAAAGATTTTATTTTAAATATGGTCAAAGGGGTGGTGAGCGCATGCATTCGAAGAAAAATGAAATGGTTTTGATTTCTAAAATAATGAACCAAGAAAGAAAATTCCTTTAGAAAATTTTTCGTCTAGAAAAAATTTCTTTAGAAAATTTTTCGTCTAGAAAAAATTTCTTTAGAAAATTTTTCGTCTAGAAAAAATTTCTTTAGAAAATTTTTCGTCTAGAAAAAATTTCTTTAGAAAATTTTTCGTCAGGAAAAAAAAATTCTTAAGAAAATTTTTCGTCTTGAAAAAATTTTTTTAGAAAACTTTTCGTCTAGAACAAAATTTCTTTAGAAAATTTTTCGTATAGAAAAAATTTCTTCAAAAATTTTTCGTCTAGAAAAAATTTCTTTAGAAAATTTTTCGTCAAGAAAAAATTTCTTTAGAAAATTTTTCGTCAAGAAAAAATTTTTTCGTCTAGAAAAAATTTCTTTAGAAAATTTTTCGTCAAGAAAAAATTTCTTTAGAAAATTTTTCGTCTAGAACAAAATTTCTTTTAGAAAATTTTTCGTCAAGAAAAAATTTCTTTAGAAAATTTTTCGTCTAGAACAAAATTTCTTTAGAAAATTTTTCGTCTAGAACAAAATTTCTTTAGAAAATTTTTCGTCTAGAACAAAATTTCTTTAGAAAATTTTTCGTCTAGAACAAAATTTCTTTAGAAAATTTTTCGTCTAGAACAAAATTTCTTTAGAAAATTTTTCGTCTAGAACAAAATTTCTTTAGAAAATTTTTCGTCTAGAACAAAATTTCTTTAGAAAATTTTTCGTCTAGAACAAAATTTCTTTAGAAAATTTTTCGTCTAGAACAAAATTTCTTTAGAAAATTTTTCGTCTAGAACAAAATTTCTTTAGAAAATTTTTCGTCTAGAACAAAATTTCTTTAGAAAATTTTTCGTCTAGAACAAAATTTCTTTAGAAAATTTTTCGTCTAGAACAAAATTTCTTTAGAAAATTTTTCGTCTAGAACAAAATTTCTTTAGAAAATTTTTCGTCTAGAACAAAATTTCTTTAGAAAATTTTTCGTCTAGAACAAAATTTCTTTAGAAAATTTTTCGTCTAGAACAAAATTTCTTTAGAAAATTTTTCGTCTAGAACACAATTTCTTTAGAAAAAATTTCTTTAGAAAATTTTTCGTCTAGAAAAAATTTCTTTAGAAAAAATTTCTTTAGAAAATTTTTCGTCTAGAAAAAATTTCTTTAGAAAATTTTTCGTCTAGAAAAAATTTCTTTAGAAAATTTTTCGTCTAGAAAAAATTTCTTTAGAAAATTTTTCGTCTAGAAAAAATTTCTTTAGAAAATTTTTCGTCTAGAAAAAATTTCTTTAGAAAATTTTTCGTCTAGAACAAAATTTCTTTAGAAAATTTTTCGTCTAGAACAAAATTTCTTTAGAAAATTTTTCGTCTAGAACAAAATTTCTTTAGAAAATTTTTCGTCTAGAACAAAATTTCTTTAGAAAATTTTTCGTCTAGAACAAAATTTCTTTAGAAAATTTTTCGTCTAGAACAAAATTTCTTTAGAAAATTTTTCGTCTTGAACAAAATTTCTTTAGAAAATTTTTCGTCTAGAACAAAATTTCTTTAGAAAATTTTTCGTCTAGAACAAAATTTCTTTAGAAAATTTTTCGTCTAGAACAAAATTTCTTTAGAAAATTTTTCGTCTAGAACAAAATTTCTTTAGAAAATTTTTCGTCTAGAACAAAATTTCTTTAGAAAATTTTTGTCTAGAACAAAATTTCTTTAGAAAATTTTTCGTCTAGAACAAAATTTCTTAAGAAAATTTTTCGTCTAGAACAAAATTTCTTTAGAAAATTTTACGTCTAGAACTAAATTTTTCGTCTAGAACAAAATTTTTTTAGAAAATTTTTCGTCTAGAACAAAATTACTTTAGAAAATTTTTCGTCTAGAAAAAATTTCTTTAGAAAATTCAAATAAATAAATAATAAAATAAAATAAAAAAATAAAAGTATTTGAGAGAAGAGCATGATGCTGATATGTTTTCAGGGTTGAGTATATGGGGGTGCACCCCACTCTCCTAAACATCCCTAAATCGGACATATTAACCGACAATACCAATGTGGAGCTCAAATGAAATATATTTGGAAGTAGAGTACGAAATTGATACCCACTTTCGGGACAAGTTTCTGGAGGTCCACCCCCTTCCGTAAAACACCCCCCAGACAGGACTTATATACCGATCATGGCAATATGGGGCTCAAATAAAAGGTGTTTGGGAGTAGAATACGAATCTGATATGCAAATGTGAGACCTAGTATTAGGGGGCCGTCGCAAAACACCCACCAAGGAGAACAAGCTTACCGATCATGGCAATATGGGGCTCAAATGAAAGGAGTTCGAGATAAGAAAACCAATTTGATATACAATTTTGGGGCCATGTGTCTGGAAAATCTCACATCGAAACTGTTTTAATTCCTCCTTGAAACTTTCATAACTCCTCCAATAGCTTGAATTTCGAAGATTTCAGATCAATCCTGTATTGGGCATGCACTCGGCAATCGACTTATGAGAAAATCTCTTCGAAAATCAAACTTTGGAATTATTGTCCATTTTTCGAAGAAGGCTATAACCCATGAAAAATTTAACATTTTCGAACACCCAAAAATTTTTTAGATTTTGAACGGATGAAAAGCCATTACAAACTTTCATAACTCCTCCAATAGCCCGAATTTTGCAGACTTCAAAGCAATTCTGTATTGGGCACGCACTTGACAAACGACTCCTGCGCAAATCTTTTCGAAAATAAAACTTTGATATTTTTGTCTATTTTTCGAAGAAGGCTATAGCCCATAAAAAATTTAGAATTTTCGAAAATCCAATAATTTTTTAGATTTTGAACGGATAAAAAACCATTACAAAGCCATGCCAAATAAACCGAAAATATTGCAGTTCCTTTGAAAAATACCATATATATCAAAAAAAAAAATTTGGAATTCGGAAAATCTCACCTCAAAACTGTTATAATTCCTCCTTGAAACTGTCATAAATCATCCAATAGCTCGAATTTCGAAGATTTCAAAGCAATTCTGTATTGGACACGCACTTGGAAATCGATTCATTTGGAAATCTTTTCGGAAATCAAACTTTGGAATTTTTGTCCATTTTTCGAAGAAGGCTATTGCCCATGAAAAATTTCGAATTTTCGAACACCCAAAAATTTTTCAGTTTTTGAACGGATGAAAAGCCATTACAAAGCCATGCCAAATATACCGAAAATATTGCAGTTTCTTCGAAAAATACCATAGATATCGAAAACAAATGAATTTCTGGAGTTCGAAAAATCTCACCTCGAAACTGTTATAATTTTACCTTAAAACTGCCATATCTTCTCCAATAGCTCGAATTTCAAAGATTTCAAAGCAATTCTGTATTGGACACGCACTCGGCAATCGATTCATGTGCAAATCTTTTCGAAAATCAAACTTTGGAATTTTTGTCTATTTTTCAAAGAAGGCCATAACCCATGAAAAATTTAAAATTTTCGAACACCCCAATATTTTTCAGATTTTGAACGGATAAAAAACCATTACAAAGCCATGCCAAACATACAGCAAACATTGCATTTTCTTCGAAAAATACCATAGATATCGGAAAAATATCAATTTTTGGAGTTCGAAAAATCTTACCTCGAAACTGTTATAATTTTACTTAAAAACTGCCTTAACTTCTCCAAAAGCTCGAATTTCAAAGATTTCGAAGTAATTCTGTATTGGGCACGTACCCGGCAATCGATTCAAGACCAGATCTTTTCGAAAATAAAACTTTGGAATTTTTTTCCATTTCTCGAAGAAGGCCATGAAAAATTTCGCATTTTCGGAAACCCAAAAGATTTTCAGATTTTGAACGGATGAAAAGCCATTACAAAGCCATGCCAAATATACCGAAAAAAAACAATTTTTGTATTTCGAAATATTTCACCTCGAAAGTGTTATAATTCCTCCTTGAAACTGTCATAAATTATCAAATAGATCGAATTTCGAAGATTTCAAAGCAATTCTGTATTGGGCATGAACTTGGCAAACGATTTATGTGCAAATATTTTCCATTTATGTGCAAACTTTTTAATTTTTGTCCATTTTTCGAAGATGGCTATAGCACATGAAAAATTTCGATTTTTCGAAAACCCAATAATTTTTTAGATTTTGAACGGATGAAAAGTCGTACCTAGGTACCCCATCCGAAATTTGGATACCACATTTTTATTTTTGGGGTACTATATGAGAGCACACAAAATTTCGCCTTAATCGCACCACCCATCTTCGAAATCTGGCGTTTCTGAAAATTATGGTAGGTAATATGTAGTACCTCCTGCCTGTTCCTGGTAATAAAGGTCGGTTTATTCCCTTTATTACAAATATTCGTTGAAATCCTTTCATTGACATCCGAACTTCCCCATCACTTCCTACAATGAGGAAGCGGCTTCCCTGCAGAAACGGCTTCAATTAGCAAATTACGGCTTGAAGACGGCATCTCTGAATCGTGTGCCATATATAGGGATGCCAGCCAGTAATGAGACTTATTTATTTCAAGGCTGACTACTACTGAGTGTTCAGTGCATCCGTGCAAACCGTTAGACTACTCTGTGCTAGAATAAAGGCTCTGTGTCTCCCATTCCCCCTACCTTTGAGTTGTTGAAATCACGGAATTCTTAGTCCACAAACCACTCCTCCACACTCCCATGGTTCCTGGATAAGAACCATGTCAATTCCCCCTGCCATCAGAAGGACCTTTAGTGCCGCCGAAGCGGCCTTACAAGGGTGCAGATTTATTTGCAGAAACCGGACCATAGTCAGGATTCAGGACTTCCACCACTGTTGCGTTAACCTCGTCTTCTGACGAGCCTTGGCAAATATTATTCAATTTGGTCCATTGACTGTATCTAGAAACTGAACTCCCTCATAAATTTCTTGTATTAAAAAAGGTCTGTTCCTTGGCATCCATTGTGGCCCGACCAAACTTAATACGTTTCTTGCCTTCATTTATAATATGTGATAACACACACACACTTACACACTTCCCATCTTCCACAAATTGTTTTCTTAGTGAAAGTTTTCGTTTATCCAGCTACATTATAGATTATTCAATTCCAAAGTCATCAAAACACTGCAAGTGCAAGGATCAAAGTAATAAAAATAAAAAATAAAACAGTGTTTTTAACTACGACCTCGATACTATATATGTGTGGGTATGTTTGTCAGTTACCATGCAACGACATCACCAAGATGTCCTTGCACAACAATCTTTGTTGTTATACTTTTCTTAAGGTACTCAAGAATGTTTGTTGCCACTTAGATGTTTATGTAGCTGCTAATGCTGGTCCTAACTCTCTGTGTTGTCGATGATGCTGGGATTATGAAGTAGCTGTCGATGTTGCTGTCATTGCTGTTGCCATTGCTGCCCCTGCTCTTCCTGGCATACATACAAGCATAAATCCAATTATAAGTTACTTTATTATCAAGACGATGAGAAGTTATTTCAACTTATATAGTGTCAATTATACTTAGTCAGGAAAGTTGGCGATTTGGGCCAGCTGCAGATTAGCAATGTTAAAATTAACAACATAATTTAAAAGGGAGGGAGAACAGGAGGAAATATGAAGGCAAGTTGTTGAGGTCATAACAAAAAATCCTTTTGGTTATTTTATACAAATTGGATTGAAAGAGCACAAATCGGTAGATTCGTCTATGTGGCAACCATACCCATATATGATCCAATGTGAACCATACTCCGCACGCACGATGAAGGATATTATGCAGTTCATATTGGCAAACTTCAGCGAAATCGGATAATAAATGGGGCTTCTAGGGGCTTAAGACTTTAAATCGGGAGATCGGCCTGTATGGCAGCTATATCAAGATATTGTCCAATCTTGATCTTATACCATATTGATGTTGAGGATCCCAGGACTAATCACTGTGCCAAATTTCTACGAAATCGGACAATAAATGCGGCTTCTAGGGGCCATAAACCCTAAATCGGAAGATTGGTCTATATGGGGGCTATATCAAGATATTGTCCAATCTTGATCGTATTCAAAATTGATGTTGAGGATCCCAAGGCTAATCACTGTGCCAAATGTCTACGAAATCGGGCAATAAATGTGGTTTCTAGGGGCCTAAGACCCTAAATCGGGAGATCGGTCTATATGGGGGCTATATCAGGATATTGTCCGATCTGGACTATATTCTACACAAATGTCGAGGGTCCTAAGGCAACTCGCTGCATAAAATTTCTACGAAATCGGGCAATAAATGCGGCTTTTGTGGACCTAAGACCTTAAATCGGGAGATCGGTCTATATGGGGGCTATATCAAGATATTTTCCGATCTTGATTATATTCAATATCGATGTTGAGGATCTCAGGGCTAATCACTGTGCCAACTTTCAACGAAATCGGACAATAAATGCGGCTTCTAGGGGTCTAAGACCTTAAATCGGGAGATCGGTCTTGTGGGGGCTATATCAAGATATTGTCCGATCTTGATCATATTCAATAATGATGTTGAGGATCCCAGGGCTAATCACTGTGCCAAATTTCTACGAAATCGGGCAATAAATGCGGCTTCTATGGGCCTAAAACCCTAAATCGGGAGATCGGTCTATATGGGGGCTATATCAAGATATTGTCCGATCTGGACTATATTCGACTCGAATGTCGAGGGTACTAAAGCAACTCGCTGCATAAAATTTCTACAAAATCTGGCAATAAATGCGGCTTCTATGGGTCTAAGACTTCAAATCGGAAGATCGGTCTATATGGGAGCTGTATCAAGATATTGTCCGGGTCTTAAAGCAACTCGCTATGTCAAATTTCAACGAAATCGGCAATAAATGCAGCTTCTATGGGTTATAGATCCTAAATCGGGAAATCGGTCTATATGGTGGCTATATCAAGATGGTGTCCGATCTGAACTATATTCGACAAGAATATCGAGAATTACGCCCTCTAGAGGCTCAAGAAGTCAAGATCCCAGATCGGTTTATATGGCATCTATATCAGGTTATGTACCGATTTGCGTCATACTCAGCACTGTTATTGGAAGTCATAACAAAACACCTCATGCAAAATTTCAGCCAAATCGGATAAGAACTGCGCGCTCTATTGGCTCAAGACGTGAAGATCCTAGATCGGTTTATATGACAGCTATACCAGATTATAAACCGATTTGAATCGTACTTGGCACAGTTCTTGAAAATGATACCAAAACACTACTTGCATCATTTCAGTCAAATCGGATGAGAACTGCGCGCTCTATTGGCTCAAGAAGTCAAGACCCAAGATCGGTTTACAGAATGACGAAATTAGTATACCCCTATTCTATGGTGGAGGGAATTAAAAATTGGATCCAAATGACTAGGGGGCCGCCCCAACCCCAAAACCCCCTAAAATAGGTTTATTGGACGAGTATGGGACTCAAATTAAAGGTATTCAGGAAAAGATTACAAATATAGGCAGGAAGAAGGAATATGCTTTATAATTTGTTGTTATCAGAAAGGGGGCGGACCCTCCCCGTCACCTCAAAAATACCACCAAAAATCACAAGTGGACCGATTAGAACAATATGGGTATCAAATGAAAGGTATTGGAGAGTAGAATACGAATATTCAAATTGGGTTCAAGTACCCAGGAAGTCGACCTAACCTCAAAACTCCTTCAGGTAGACAAATTTAACGTTCATATCAATATGGGACTCAAATGAAGGTATTCGTAGTAGATTACGAATCTGGCATTCAACACCAGGTCGAAGTTTAGGGTGGTCATCCCACCCTCTAAAACCCCCCAAATGGACATATTAGCCAATCACGACTATATGGGATTCCGTTTGTTCCGTATAGACTTAAAAACGGCAGAATCGATTTTCTCGAAATTTTGACAAATTGTGTAGGTTGGTCTGGAAGGAAACATAGACCTTATAAAAATTGTCGACATTGGAAGAGGGGCGCATTCTCCCCCTTATCCCAAATTATCATCACCCAAAATCAAAAGTGGACTGATAAGGACAATATGGGTATCAAATGAAAGGTATTGGAGAGAATACGAATATGGTATTAAAATTTGAGTCTAAATACCGAGCGAGCCGCCCAGCCTCTAAACAGACATATTGGACGTTCATATCAATGTGGAATTTAAATGAAAAGTTTTCGGGAGTAGATTACTAATGTGGTAAAAAAAAAGATGTACATGTAATGTTTGGTTTTCCCACCACCAAAAAACACTCCTAATTGGCTTATTAGCCGACCATGGCTATATGGGACTCAAATGAAAGCAATTTGGGAATATATTAGGAAAATCACATTAAAATTGTGTTTAGGTATCTAGGCGCATAACTTCCTTAAAACACATCAAAAAGGTTATTTGATCCATCATGACCATATGGGACTCAAATCAAAGGTATTTGAGAGTAGAAAAGGAATCGATTTTGGGGCCAAGTGATTGTGGGTAAGCCCTAAAGCACCCCCTAAACTGAACTTATTTCCCGAACATATCAATATGGGACTTAAATGATAGCTTTTTGAGAGTAAAGAACGAATTTTATACCTATTTTTAGGGTAAAGTGGGGGAGTGCCAGACCCAGCCCTAAAACACCCTCCAACCGGTACATATTTATCGACCATTGGAAATATGGGCTTAAATGAAAGGTATTTGGGAGAAGAGCACGAATTTGTCATCCATTTTAGGACGAAATGTCAGAGATACCATATCAGATCAATCACGACAATATAGGGCTTAAATGAAACAGGACTTATTTACCGACTACGATAATATGGGGCTCATACAAAAGTATTTGAGAGTATAACACCTAGCTTATAAAGGGTGATTTTTTTAGCTATTATTTTTTTGGCAACACTGGTTTAAACACCTCACGCATGTTTCCTATTTTGTTTCCCTGTCAAACATCTTCAGTTTGGTCTATAATTTAACCATTTATAGTCTTACAAACAAACAACCCTAGCAAATAATTGAATTTTATTAAAAAAACTCGTGCTCTGTTGAGAAGGTTCAACGCGCGCTTCTTCCACTTTACTACGATTTTAGTAAGGAGAATTCATAGTTAGGTGAGGTTTATGGGTTGGTGGCATCATTGGACCGTACTTCTTCAATGGTGATGAGAATCGTAACGTAACTGTGAATAGTGAGCGCTACCGTGAGATGATATCCAACTTGTTTTTGCCCAAAATGGAAGACCTTGACTTGCATGACATGTGGTTTCAATAAGACGGTGCCACATGCCACAATGCCAGCGTAGCAATGGACTTATTGAGAGGCGAGTTCGATAAACATTTATTTCACGTTCGGGACCGGTCAATTGGCCGCCTAATTCGTGCCATTTAACGTCTTTAGACTATTTTTTGTGGGCCTTTGTTACAGCTCATGTATATACAGACAAGCCCGCTTCGATTGACGCATTAGAAGACAACTTTGAAGAATTTATTCGTGAGACACCGGCCAAAATGTTGGAAAGAGTATGCCAAAGTTGGACTAAGCGGAAAGAAAGAGGCCACCGTACCGCAGAGGTTAGCATGTCCGCCTATGACCCTGAACACCGGCCAAAATGTTGGAAAGAGTATGCTAAAATGGGACTAAGCGGATAGATGGAGGCTACCGTAGCACAGAGGTTAGCATGTCCGCCTATGACGCTGAACGCCTGGGTTCGAATCGTGGCGAGACCATAAGAAAAAATTTTCAACGGTGACTTTCCCCTCCTAATGCTGGCAACATTTGTGAGGTACTATGCCATATAAAACTTCTCTCCAAAGAGGTGTCGCACTGCGGCACGCCATTCGGACTCGGCTATAAGAAGGAGGCCCCTTATCATTGAGCTTAAACTTGAATCGGACTGGACTCATTGATAGGTGAGATGTTTGCCCCTGTTCCTTAGTGGAATGTTCATGGGCAAAATTTGCATTTGCATGGCATCTAGGGCTTAGTACTCCATATCGGGAGATCGGTGTATATGGCATCTGCATATATCTAAATATTGCGCAATCTGTATTTCCGATTTCTCAGAAACGAGTAGGAATCTTCAAAAACTCACGGTGTCAAGAATTAGAAAATCAAATAAAGATTTCATGATTTTTTCTAAATTTTATGTGTTTATCAACCTTTATTTACTCTAAGGGCCAAGTGCCTGGGTGGCCACCTCACTCCAAAAATAGACCCCCAAACCGGACATATTTACCCACTACCTAGCTATGTTCGTCTGTCTGTCTGCCCGTCTGTCTGTTTTACGGACCAAGTTAATTTGTGTACAAAGTACAAGTCGCAGTTTTCATCCGATCGTTCTAAAATTTGGTACAGGCATGTGTTTCGGCTTCGAGACGAACCCTGCTGAATTTGAAAAAAAAAAATCAGTTCAGATTTGGATATAGCTCCTATATATATGTTCGTTCGATTTGCTGTAATATTCCAATAAAATGGTTATTTGTTAAACGATTCTCTCACGAAATTTAGCATGAATGATTTTCTTATGACTTTCGACATTACTGGTGAATTTCATAGAAATCGGTTCAGATTTAGATATAGCTCTCATATCGATATATCGCCCGATTTTCACTCCTAGAGCCATTGAAAGCGCATTTATTGACCAATCTTCCCAAAACTTCGTACAACGCCTTGCTCGACGACTTCCACAATATCTGAGAAGTTTGCTTGAAATCGGTTCAGATTTTAATATAGCTCCCATATATATGTTCGTCCGATTTGCAGCAATAATCCAATAAAAAGGTCATTTGGTAACCGATTCTCTTGAAACTGGGCAGGAAAGATTTTCTTATGACATTCGACGTTACTGGAGAATATCATAGAAATTAGTTTGGATTTAGATGTAGCTCTCATATATATATATATATATATATATATATATATATATATATATATATCGCCCGATTTTCACTCCTAGAGCCATTGCAAGCGCATTTATTGACCAATCTTTCCAAAATTTTGTACAACACCTTCCTCGACGACTACCACTATATCAGAGAAGTTTGCTTGAAATCGGCTCAGATTTGGATATAGCTCCCATATATATGTTCGTCCGATTTGCAGAAATAATGCAATAAAATGATCATTTGTTAACCGATTATCTCGAAATTTGGTAGGAAGGATTTTCTTATGACATTCGACTTTACTGGAGAATATCATAGAAATCGGTTCAGATTTAGATATAGCTGCCATATATATATATCGCCCGATTTTCCTTCCTAGAGCCACGGAAAGCGCATTTATTGACCAATCTTGCCAACATTTCACACAACGCTTTCCTCAACGACTATCCCAATATCTGAGAAGTTTGAGCGAAATCGGTTCAGATTTAGATATAGCTCCCATATATATGTTCGTCCGATTTTAAGAATATTGCAATAAGGTGCTCATGTGTTAACCGATTCTCTCGAAATTTAGCAGGAAGGATTTTCTTATAACTTTCAACATTGCTGGTGAATTTTACAGAAATCGGCTCAGATTTAGATATACCTGTCATATATGTATTGGGTTGCCCAAAAAGTAATTGCGGATTTCTTAAATGAAAGTAAATGCATTTTTAATAAAACTTAGAATGAACTTTAATCAAATATACTTTTTTTACACTTTTTTTCTAAAGCAAGCTAAAAGTAACAGCTGATAACAGACAGAAGAAAGAATGCAATTACAGAGTCACAAGCTGTGAAAAAATCTGTCAACGCCGACTATATGAAAAATCCGCTCCAAGAGCCACTGCAAGCGCATTTTTTTATCAATCTTGCCAAAATTGTGCACAACGCTTCCCTCGACGACTACCACTATATCTGAGAAGTTTGCTCGAAATCGGTTCAGAATTAGAAATAACTCCCATATATATGTTCGTCAGATTTTATATAATTTGCGATAATGTTGTCATTTGTCAACCGTATTTATTATAGTTTGAACATATTTGCTCGAAATTTGATACGGATTGTTCAATAGCCCATCTGAAAACATCCGGCGAGGTCCATCAAAATGAGTTCTTAATTAACTAATGCTCCCACATTGTACTTATAGGGTAGGTATAGGGTATTATATAGTCGGCACCGCCAGACTTTTGCCCTTCCTTACTGGCTTTTCTATAGATTGCAGACTTATGTACCCTTTCTCCTTAACTATGAAATACCTCATTCTCACCGTAACATTCATCGCTGCTTCAGGTTACTAAAATCCAAAGCCTTTTGTTATAGCAGAGTAATAACTAACTATACATAAGATGAAGATAATGAGCAACATAATACGAAGGATAACGATGCCGCCTTCTACCGACCTTCAATGGATAAGACACTCAAAGTTGGGGTGTATTATGTATTATGCTCTTTTGTTATTAATTAAAAGCTAATTAAGTTGTGTATGTATTTGTGGCTAACCTCAAAAAATGAGTTTCCTTCACATAAAGTTTGTTGTTCGATATTTGTTGTTATTTAGAATAAGATTTCCAAGTCCTAAAACCATCTCACACTTCTGTTTATATAATCAAATTATTTTTATATCATATTTTCCTAGATCTATATGTATATGGATGTACATATATATGCATACCGCATATCATATAAAACTTTAAATGACACTAAAGATATGACCTGACCTTCATTACAAACAAAAATATTCATATTTTCTTGTGTGTACATCAATGATTTGTCGGGGTGTAAGACCGCAATTTCTTTAAAGTAATTTGTACGGAATTATGTGTAGCTTACTGGTGGCAGGGGGTTAATTAATCAAGTCGTACTGCATTACTGTGTAGTTCAGATTCAGGCCATTGGGGCGTATGGTTGTCATGGCAATTAACATGAACCAGACATAAAGTATACGCAACAAGGTCCAATGAGTACATCTCATCTTCGAAAAAACCAAATTAATCTTAAACGTAAAAAGGAACCAGTAAGGAAAGGCAAAAGTCGGGCGGTGCCGACTATATAATACCATAGACCACCTAGTGCATGCAGTGCCTTTTATATGTAGAACTTATCTCGAAATCTAGTCAGACTTTAATTTGGATACCAATTGAAATAGCAATTTAGGACCTTGTAAGATTTGCCTACCATAGGACAAAAGATTTGGATTTCCACATCTTTAAAAGGCCATATCGGATAATAGATTATATGGGAGTTATATAGATGGTGGTTTTTACTGCCTCAAAAGTCCATATCGAATGAAATATACACATTGGAACTATATCTAAATAAGGACTGATTTTAATGAAATTTTGCGCACATATTGGAACGTTAATTTAAACGTCTCATGTAAAATCGGACGAAAATTGTGGATTCTACAGCCTTAAAAGGACATATCGGATGAAAGATGTATATGGGAGCTATATCTAAATCTTAAACGATTTTTATGAAATGTTGCACACATATGAAAACATCAAATAAAGATTTGTAAAGATCGGACCAAAATTGGGGCTTTTACAGCCTTAAAAAGCCAAATCGGATAAGATATCTACGGTAGCTATATCTAAATCTGAAACGATTTTTATGAAATATTGCACATACATTGAGACTTCACAAAAACGGCTCCACACCAAATTTGGTGAAGATCGGAACAAAATTGTGGCTTCTACAGCTTTAATAGTTCAAATCGGATGAAAGATATATATGGGAGCTATATCTAAATCTGAACCGATTTTTATGAAAATTCTCAGATATATTAAGTGCAGTAACAAAACAGTCCGTGCCAAATTTTGTGCAGATCGGTTGAAAATTTTAGCTACTACGGCCATTTAAGTGCAAATCGGGCGATACATATATATGGGAGCTATATCTAAATCCGGACCGATTTCTATGAAATTTTGCACACATATGGAGACGTCAATTAAAAAATCCCATGCCTAATTTTGTAAAGATCAGTAAAAAATTGTGGCTTCTACAGCCTTAAACGGCCATATCGGATGAAAGATATATTGGGTTGCCCAAAAAGTAATTGCGGATTTTTCATATAGTCGGCGTTGACAAATTTTTTTACAGCTTGTTACTCTGCAATTGCATTCTTTCTTCTGTCAGTTATCAACTGTTACTTTTAGCTTACTTTAGAAAAACAGCGTAAAAAAAGTATATTTGATTAAAGTTCATTCTAAGTTTTATTAAAAATGCATTTACTTTCTTTTAAAAAATCCGCAATTACTTTTAGGGCAACCCAATATATGGGAGCTATATCTAAATATGGACCGATTTTTATGAAATTTTTCACACACATTAGGACGTCAAATGAAACACCTCGTGCAAAATATTTTAAAGATCGGACTAAAACTGTGGCTTCTACAGCCTTAAAAAGCCATATCGGATGAAAGATATATATCGGAGCTATATCTAAATCTGAACCGATTTTTATGAAATTTTGCACACATATGTAAACCTCTAATAAAATACCCAATGCCTTATTTTGTAGAGATAGGTAAAAAATTGTGGCTTCTATAGCCTTAAAAAGCCATATCGGATGAAAGATATATATGGGAGCTTTATCTAAATATATATAATATATATATATATATCTAAATGACCTTGGGTCAAAAAAGTGACATGTGCAAAATTTCGTGACAATCGGACAACAAATACGACCTGCACTTTGATTACAAGAATACATGGACTCACAGACGGACATGACTTGATTGAATCAGAAAGTGATTCTGAGTCGATCGGTATACTTATCGATGGGTCTAGCTCTTCTCCTTCTTAGCGTTGCAAACAAATGCAGAAATCTATAATACCCTTTACCACAGTGGTGGTGCAGGGTATAAAAGGCACTAAGTTCGGCCGGGCCGAAATTTGGATACCCACCACCTCGGGTATATATGCAAAACCCCTTGTCGTCACAATCCGGTGAAAATTGGATAACTTAAGAAACCAATATCCAAATTTAAGCACCAAACTTAAGCACCCTATATCCAAATATAAACCGCTCTGAACCATATTAAGGTCTGATATCGGGAGGCTTAGGAAAACTCACTGTTTCAAATTTCAGCGAAATCGGGTAGTATATAAAGCTTTTATGGGCTGCAGTACCCTTATCGGCAGATCGGTCTATATGACAGCTATATCTAAATATTGTCGGATCAGAACCATATTTAAGTCGGATATTGGGAGGCCTTTACCTACTCACTGTTTCAAATTTCAGCGAAATCGGATAAAAAATACAGTATTTATAGGCATTAGATCCTTTATCGGGAGATCGGTCTATATGACAGATATATCTAAATATTGTTGGATCAGAACAATATTTGGGTCCAGTGTTAGGAGGCCTTAAATTACCCACTGTTTCAAATTTCAACGAAATCTGATAAAAAAAAATAAAGCATTTATGAGCATTCGACCCTTTATCGCGAGATCGGTCTATATGGCAGCTATATCTAAATATAGTCCGATCTGAACGATATTTAGGTTAAATGTCGGTAGGCTTAAAATAATCCACTGTTTCAAATTTCGGAGTAATCGGGTCATAAATTAAGCTTTTATGGCCTTCAGACCTTTTATCGAGAGATCCGTCTATATGGCAGCTATATCTAAATATAGTCCGATCTGAACCATATTTAGGTCAGATGTCGGGAAGCCTTAAACTACTCACTGTTTCAAATTTCAGCAAAATCGGATAAAAAATAAAGCATTTATGGCCATTAGACCCTTTATCGGCAGATCGGTCTATATAGCAGCTATACCCAAATATGGTCCGATTTGACCCGTTCAATAAATTAACCAGCGTGCATCAAAAAGACGTATCTGTGGCAAATTTCAGCTCAATATCTCAATTTCTGAAGGCTGTAGAGTGATTACAACAGACGGATGGACAGACGGACAGACACACGGACATCGTTAAATCGTCTTAGAATTTAACGACGATCCGAAATATATATACTTTGTAGGGTCGGAAATTGATATTTCGATGAACCTACGGTGGTGGGTACAAAAGTCAATTTGTGTTTGTTTGGCGGTTTGTTTGTTTGTGTGTTCCTTATAGACTCAAAAACGGCTGAACCGATTTTCATAAAATTTTCACAGATGTTGCATAATGGTCCCGTGGTGAAAATAGGGAACTACATTTTTTGATATCTGAAGGGGGTGCGGACCCTCCCCTTAACCTTAATTTTCAGAAACGCCAGATCTCGGAGATGGGTGGTGCGATTTAAGCGAAATTTAATGTGCTCTCTTATAGTAACCTAAAAACACAAATTTGGCATAAGTTTCGGATGGGGTATCTAAGGGGGCCGCCCCACCCCAAAAACCTACCAAATATATATAATGACCAATCACGACAATATGGGAATGAAATGAAAGGTATTTAAGATTAGAAAACCTACTTGAAATGCAATTGTTGGACCAAGTGTTAGGGGAACCCCAACCCAACCCCCAAAGCATCCCTAAATTGGACATATTTAACGAACATGACAATATGGGACTCATATGAAAGGTAATTGCAAGTAGAACCCCCTCCTCAAAACAGCCACCAAACATGACTTATTTACTGACCTTGGCAATATGGGGCTCAAATAAACGGTATTTGAGTGTATAATACGTATCTGATATCCTAATGGGGGACCAAGTGTTTTTTGGGGCCGCCCCTTCCCAAAAACACCCCCCAAAGATAACACATTTACGTCCATAGCAATATGAGACTCAAATGAAAGGTATTTGGGCGCAAATTACGAATCTGATATCAATATTCGGGAAAAAGTGTCTAAGGGCCCCCACACCCCCATAACACCACCCAAATAGGACGTATTTGCTGCCCATTGCAATATGGGACTAAAATAAGGATATTTTAAAGTAGAACACGAATCTGATATATATTTTCAGGGTCAAGTCACTGAACGGCCTCCCTATCCCCCAAAACACCCCCGAAACCGGTCATGTTTGCCGACTATGGAAATATTGGGCTCAAATGAAAGGTATTTGGCAGTAGACCACGTATCTGATATCAACATTCGGGACCAATTCCCTAGGGGACGTCCCACCCCCATAACAACGCCCAAATAGGACGTATTTGCTCACCATGGAAATTTTAGGTCTTAAAGGGAGTCGATCTCGATATTGATAGTTTTTAGGGCCCATACTCCAAACCAGTCATTTTGGGGTCAAATTTTTGAGGACGCCTCATCCCATAAACTCCCCTTTAACCAATGGCAATATGGGGTTTAAATAAATGGTATTTGAGAGAAGAGCACCATGCCGTTATATTTTTCAGGGCCAAGAGTCTAAGGGACCACCTCACCCGCAAAACATCCCTAAATTGGACATATTTAACGGCCATTGCAATATAGAAATAAAAAATGAGAAAGGTATTTACAAGTAGTATATGAATCCGATATCCAAATGTGGGACCAAGTTTCTGGGGGTGCACCCCCTCCTCAAAACATCCATCAAACATGACTTTTTTACTGACCACGGCAATATGGGGCTCAAATAAGCGGTATTTGGAGTAGAATAGGAATATGGTATCCTAATGAGGGACCAAGTGTTTTTTGGGGCCGCCCCTTCCCAAAAACACCCCCCGGGAACTGCTCAAATGCAAACAGCATGCCTATGTCGAGGGAAAGTCGGTGGAGACTGCCTTGCATGAGGTTGTGCATAAAATAGAAGAATCCTTCCATGCCAAAACGTACACACTGGCGATATCCATTGACATTGGGGGGCTTTCAACAATGTGCGGACCGACACATTGATCCAATCTGTAGACCAGTACCGGGTGGACCATATGCTAAAGAACAGGTGGAAAAATTGTGTGTACCAGGGAGAAAGTGGCACAGGGCGCGCCACAGGAGGCGCTGACTGAGGAGGGATTTTAACCCGTCTGCTAGGCAGACGATGTTAAAATACTTCTAAGGGGTAAGGATCCGAACGAGCTATGCAGAAGGCCCAAGATGGTCTTGCATATGACATATGACTGGGCTAGACCCAGAGGTCTCAATGTTAACCCAGAGCAGACAGAAATATGCCTGTTCACGAGGAAGACGAAGGTGGGCCTCGTTTCCTTAATAAGACGATTTCGATATCTGACCAGGTCATATACTTAGGTTTGATCTTGGAATTGGAAGTGTCACATTCAAAAGCGTACTGATAAGACTCTCAGATATTCGGCACTATGTAGACGGGCCGTAGGCTCGAAATGGCGCCTGAATCCGAGGATAGTCCATTGCCCCTACAGGAGCGTGATTAGACCAACACTTAGTTACGCCTTAGTAGTTTGGTGGACTGCTATGGAGAAAAAGTGCAACAAAAGGACCATACAACAGGTTCAGAGACATGCAGTCTTGGCATAGGCGGAGCGACGAGAACCACGCTCACTAGGGCACTGGAGACTATTCTAGATATTCGACCCATTGACATACAGATTAAGTGTGAGGTAGCCACTACGGCTATGAGACTTAAGGCGATGTGAGAATGGATTGAGGATGGGAGCAGCTCATACCATCGCGGTATAATCGAGGCGACGATAGGAAACCTGAAAGGAAGGGAAGAGGTTTCCGATCGAATACCTGAGATGAACCTTGAATTCGAGTGCGAGGCACTGCTGCCATCGGCACAGTCTTGGATTGACGGAACCCCAGCATTGCCATCTGGGAGATCGTGCTATGCATATGGATCAAAGCAGGAGGACAGAGTGGGCCTGGGGGTTGACATTGAGAACCCAGGTACCGAGATCTGTTTTAGACTGCCTGACCATAATACGGTCCTGCAGGCGGAGATCGGGGCGATCACGTAATGCGTTGTTGTTGTTGTAGCAATGTGTTGTACACTGAGGCGGCAGCCCTTGCTGATGGAGAACTCCATTGGGTCAATCCGGTACGTACAACCGGCTATCATAGGATTGGAATGCGTGAAGTGGTGTGGTGCTAACGCGAGGACATCGAGTGTGAACATCTTTACCGACAGTAAAATTGCCATAAGGGCAATAACAGCCATGACGGTAAGGTCACGAATAGTCATGCAGTGTAAGAAGGAGATTAACACCTTCTTTGCGGATGGGAAAATCCGCATCGTTTGGGTGCCGGGCCATAAAGGAGTAAGGGGAAATGAAGGGACAGACGATTTGGCGGTGAAGACCCGAGGACTACCGTCAATAAACTTGGTTAACCCGAAGCCTTTCGGGTCGACGCAGTCCGAGTTAAGGAAGTGGGCGACGAATGCGCATGCAACATTGTGGAACAGCGAAACGGTCGGAAGGGCGGCGAAAATTCTATGGAGGGATTCAGATCGTGAGAAGACGAGGCTATTACTGAAAGGAAGCAAGAAGGAGGTCAGCATAGCTATTGGTATCATAAAGGGACACACAGGACTACGAGCTCACTTATGTAAAATCGGTGCGGCAAGTGATAGCATGTATAGGGCATGCGGGGAAGATGAAACGTTGGAGCATTTCCTTTGTCATTGCCCGGCTTTCACGTCTAACAGATACCAGCACTTAGATGGGGACACAATACCAGACATGAACCAACTTAGGGGAGTGGTATTGAAAACTATTAAGGATTTTGTAAGTAGCACGGAATTCCTAACTTAAAAGTCTTTTTTGGAGGTTACTTTTTTGTATTTAGAGCGCACAACAAGCCATTTACTGGCTTAGGTGTATGTCCATAGTGGCATGGGGCAAATTAATATCTGCACCCTCTTTTCAACCTAACCTAATCTACCTATTTTTTATGGAAATAAAATTTTTAACATATTTTCTATTGAAACAATATTTTGACAAAATTTTCTATAACATTAAATTTTTGATAAAAATTTTACAAAAATAAAATCCATACAAAATAGTTTAGGTCGGCTTAGCCCGACTTTAATCCATACGTACTTGCGGCCTATATTAAATTAATTTTTATAACCTTTTGCCTCAGTACATTTTCATATTTCCTTCTTGTTGATGCCTTTGCACTCGAAGCGAACATTAAAGCACAACACGCTTTGAGTTTTCATAAAATTGTAGCCTTTGGCAAAACATTTTCTGGTATTATGCATTTCAAGGAAATGGTTTTATAAATTCATTTGAAGCTTTATTTGCTTAACACCTACACACAGACACACACATATAGTACACACTAACAAACGAGAGAACAAATAGACAACCATAAAAATCTCTTCGCAGCCCATACAGGACCGTTAAAGCCACAACACAAGGCTTGGTAACGTTGACCACTTTAGCATATTTTCGTCTACACCACAAATGTGATAAAAACATTCAACACGCCTCGTATGGAGCTGGAAATGGACTAGAGGGAGGGAGAGAAAGGGAAAATTCGGCAATCAACTGACTGGCCGAAATCAGGGATGCCAGATGAAGGGATGAAGAATAAGATTATTGAAGAATTAGGCTCATAAAAAACCCCGCTTATTGACAACCGTTCCTAATATGATCTAAATCCGACTGTATTTGGATAGTTGCTCTGCTATTAGAGCGACATCAAGATATGGTCCGGTTTGGACCACAATTAAATTATATGTTGGAAACCGGTGTAAAATATCAGCCAATTCGAATAAGAATTGAGCCCTTTGGGGAAGTAAAATAGAAGTAAAATAGAGAGTTCGATTTATATGGGAGCTGTATCAGGCTATAGACCGATTCAGACCATAATAAACACGTATGTTGGTGGTCATGAGAGGATCCGTCGTACAAAATTTTAGGCAAATCGGATAATAATTGCGACCTCTAGAGGCTCAAGAAGTCAAGATCCAAGATCGGTTTATATGGCAGCTATATCAGGTTATGAACCGATTTGAACCTTATTTTACACAGTTGTTGAAAGTAAGAATAAAATACGTCATGCAAAATTTCAGCCATATTGGATAGGAATTGCGCCCTCTAAAAGCTCAAGAAATCAAGACCCCAGATCTGTTTATATGACAGCTATATCAGGTTATCCACCGATTTGAACCATACTTGGCACAGTTGTTAGATATCATAACAAAACACGTCGTGCAAAATTTCATTCCAATCGGATAAGAATTGCGCCCTCTAAAAGCTCAAGAAGTCAAGGCCCCAGATCTGTTTATATGACAGCTATACCAGGTTATCCACCGATTTGAACCATACCTGGCACAGTTGTTAGATATCATAACAAAACACGTCGTGCAAAATTTCATTCCAATCGGATTAGAATTGCGCACTCTAGAGGCTCAAGAATTCAAGACCCAAGATCGGTTTATATGACAGCTATATCACGTTATGAACCGATTTAAACCATACTTGGCACAATTGTTGGATATCAAAACAAAACACGTCGTACAAAATTCATTCCAATCGGATAAGAATTGCGGGCTCTAGAGGCTCAAGAAGTCAAGACCCAAGATCGGTTTACATGGCAGCTATATCAAAACATGAACCGATATGGCCCATTTACAATCCCAACCGACCTACACTAATAAGAAGTAAAATGTAAATTTATCCATGAACATTTCATTAAGGAACTGGGGCAAACTTCTCACAAATCAATGAGTGCTGTCCGATTCAAGTGTAAACTCAATGATAAGGGACTTCCTTTTTATAGCCGAGTCCGAACGGCGTGCCGCAGTGCGACACCTCTTTGGGGAGAAGTTTTTACATGGCAAAGTACCTCACAAATGTCGCCAACGTTGGGAGGGGATAACCATCGCTGAAAATTTTCTGATGTTCCTGCCTGGATTCGAACCCAGGCGTTCAGCGTCATAGGCGGACATGCTAACCTCTGCGCTACGGTGGCCACCACACTAATAAGAAGTATTTGTGCAAAATTGCAAGCGGCTAGCTTTACTCCTTCGAAAGTTAGCGTGCTTTCGACACACAGACAGACGGACGGACGGATGTCACAACGATCAAGAATATACAAACTTTATGGGGTTTCAGACGAATATTTCGAGTAGTTACAAACAGAATGACGAAATTAGTATACTTCCATTTTATGGTGGAGGGTATAAAAAAACGACAGACGGACACACGATGACATTACTAACCCAAATCAGAAAGAATTTCTGAGATGAATCGTTAATAAAGTCACAGTTGTGGCACAGAGTAAATTTTATGTCTTCATGAATTTCCTGCTTGGACCTAACATCCTCAACTGGATTATCCAGAAAATATAACATTCAAATTTGGATGTCATGACTGCAAAGTTTATCGTTAACATTGTCATTCAGTTGATAATAAATATTGGTCCTAGAATTCTATAAAGTAATTCAATTCTTAATTGTCATGACATTTTGAGTCTGCCCTACTGTCTCTCCATTCATCCTTCGGTCGGTTCTTCCGTCCGTCCATCAGTCCTTACTTCGGTCCCTCCTTTTGTTCCTTCCTCTGTCCCTCATTTTGTTACTTCTTCTGTCCCTCCTTTTGTTCATCCTTCTGTCCCACCGTCTGTCTCATATTCTGTCCCCTTGTCCGCCTTCCTACTGTCCTCCCTACTGTCCTTTCTACTGTTCATCCTACGGTCCCGTCATCTGTCGCCCGGTCTCAGCCTCCTTCCTTTCGCCTATCTATCACTACTTTTGTTCACCTTCTGTCCTTCCTACTGTCCCGTCATCTGTCTGCCCGTCTGTCTCTGCTTTTGTGCTCTCCTCTGTGTCTCAATCTGTTCTTTCTTTTGTCCCCCCGTCTGTACCCCATCTGCCCCCTTCTTTAGACCCCCAGTCTAACTTCCGATCTGTACCTCCATCTATCCCCTGCCTATTCCTCCTTCTCCCACAACGTCTGTACCATTTTATGTCTTTTGCCTTCAGTCTCCCCTTTTGTCCCCTGTCTTAGGGACAGACGTCCCACTGTCCCCCATCTCTCATACCCTATTTCTGTCCCCTGTCTGTTCCTCCTTCTGTCGCCTGTCGGTCCCTTCTTCTATCCCTCGTCTTTTCTTCCGTCTGTCCGTCCGTCTAACTTTCCATCCTCTCAATCTATCCCTATTTGTGTTCCCCGTCTGTCCCTCCTGTGTTTCCATCTGTCTCGCCGTTGGTCCTTCCTTCTGACCCTACACCTATCCTTTAGTCTTTACCTTCGTCTTTCAATCCGTATGTACTTCCTTTTATACCCCCTCTGTCCCTCCATCTGTCCTTTCTTTTGTGCCCTGTTTGTTGGCCATCTGTAGCCCATCTGTCCCTCCTTTAGGCCACCGATCTAACTACCGATCTGTCCCTCCTTCTCCCACAACGTCTGTCCCATTTTCTGTCTTCTGCCGTCCTCCGTCTAAGAAAAAAATGTCCCACTGTCTCCCATCCCTCCCTCCGTCTGACCCTTCTTCGGTACCCTGTCCGTCCCTCCTTTTGAACCCTTCTTCTATCCCTCTGTCTATCCTCCGTCTGTCGGTCCGTCCGACTTTTCATTCTCTCGATCTATCCCTACTTGTATCCCCCGTCTGTTCCTCCCTCTGTCTCCCGTCTGTTACCGGCCTTCTGTCCCTACTTTTGTCCCTCCGTCTGTCCGTCCTTCTATCCTTCTGTTAGTCCCTCCTTCTGACCCTACACCTGTCCTTCAGTCTTTCCCTGCGTTTGTCACTCCGTATATACTTGCTATTGTACCCCCTCTGTCACTCCGTATGTCCTTTCTTTTGTCCCCCGTCAGTCCCTCATCTGTCCCTCCTTTAGACCCCCGATCTAACTTCCGACCTCTCCCTCCTTCTCTCACAACGTCTGTCACATTTTCTGTCTTCTGCCGTCTGTCCCTCCTTTTGTCCACCGTCTGAGAGACAGACGTCCCTCTGTCCCCCACCTCTCCCACCATCTGTTCCTTCTTCCGTCGCCTGTCTGTTTCTCCTTCTGTCCCCTCTTCTATCCCTCGTCTTTCCTTCCGTCTGTCAGTCTGTCTGACTTTCCATCCTCTGGATCTATACCTACTTGTGTCCACCGTCTGTTCTTCCTTCTGTTCCCCCCATCTATCCCCCCGTCTACATGTGTCTTTTCTTTTGCTCCCCCATCTTCTCCCAGTCTGTTTCTCCCACTGTCCCCCGTCGATTACTCCGTCTGAACTCCTTCTGTCCCTCCGACTTTCCTTCCGTCTGTCCGTCCTTCTGTCTTTCTATCTGTCCTTCTGTTAATCCCTCCTTGTGACCCTACACCTGTCCTTCAGTCTTTCCTTCTGTCCTTCGTCTGTCACTCCGTATGTACTTAATTTTGTCCCCCTCTGTCCCTCCGTCTGTCCTTTCTTTTGTCCCCCGTCAATCCCCCATCTGTCCCTCCTTCTCTCACAACGTCTGTTCCATTTTCTGTCTTCTGCCGTCTGGCCCTCCTTTTGTCCCCCGTCTGAGGGACAGACGTCCCACTGTCCCCTATCTTTCCCACCGTCTGCCCCCCGTCTGTCTCTCCTTATTTCCGCTGTCAGTCCCTTCTTCTTCTTCCTCGTCTTTCCTTCCGTCTGTCCGTCCGTCCGATCTATCCCTACTTGTGACTCCCGACTGTCCTTGCTTCTGTTCCCTCATCTATCTCCCCGTCTGTCGCTCCCTCTTTCCCCGTCTAATACTCCGTTTGGCCTCCTTCGGTCTCTCCTTCCGTATGTCCGTCCATTTGTCTTGTCATCTGTCCCTCCGTTGGTCTCGCCTTCTGACCCTACACCTGGCCTTCAGTTTTCCCTTCGTCTGTCACTCCGTATGTACTTCCTTCTGTCCCCCGTCTATCCCATCTTTTTTCCCCGTCTGTCCCTCCTACTGTTCCTCCGTCTGTTTCCACGTCTCTGTCTCCTTCTATCTCCTATCTGTCCTTACTCTTCTCCCCCCTCCTTCCTTCCTACTGTCCATCCTACTGCCCTCTGTCTGTCCCTCCTACTGTCCCCCATCTGTGCTTCCGTCGTTCCTTCCGTCTGTCCGTCCTTCTGTCTTTCCGTCCGTCCCTTCGTTGGTACCTCTTTTTGAGCCTTCGCGTTTCCTTCCACCTTTAACCCCGTCTGTCACTCCGTAAGTACTTCCTTCTGTCCCATCTTCTGCCCCCTCTAACCCCCCTTTTGTGCCTCCCTTTGCCCCCCTTATTGTCCCTTCTTCTGTCCCGTTATCTGTCTTTCCGTCTTTTTCCCCGTCTCTGCCCCCTCCTGTCCCTCGATCTGCCCCCCATCTATCTCCCGTTTTCACCATCTTCTGTCTCCCCATCTGTTTGTCTTCCCGTCTGTCCCTCCTTCTATTCCTCCTATTATTCACCAATCTGTTCCCGCCTTTCCCTCTATCTGCCCTGAATTCCCTCCTTCCTGTGGTCTCCCGCACTATCCACCGATCTGTTACTCCGTCTGTCCGCAGTCTGTCCTCATTCTCACACAGCGCCTGGCACTTTTTCTGTCTTCTACCATCAGTACCTCCTTCTGTTCCTCTCAGAGAGACAGACGTCCTACAGTCCCCCTCCTTCTGTGCACCCGTCTGTCCATCCGTTTCTCCTTTCGCCTGTCCGTTTCTCCTTTCGCCTTCTGTCTTTTCATCTGTCCCTCCGTTGGTCCCTCTTTCTGACCCTACAACTGTCCCTTCCGCCTTTCCTTCAAATACAAAATAAATTTAGTTGAAGGCCATAATTTTATTCTACATACCAAACTTCTGTCAAACCAGCAAAAATTAAAGCTTCTAGGAACGGCTTGTAAAGGCTCAAGAGCCATGTCATCATTTCAGCTAAATTGGACAAAAATTGCGGCTTGTAGTACTCATGAAGTCAAGTCTAGAGAACGGTTTATATGGGAGCTATATTAGGTTATAGACCGATTTAAACCATACTTAGTACAGCTTTTGGAAGTCATAACGGAATGCTATATGCAAAATTTCAGCCAAATCGGACAAAAATTGCGGTTTGTAAAGGCACCAGAAGTCAAATCGGGAGATCGGTTTTTTATGGGAGCTATGTCAGGTTATACACCGATTTGGACCGTACTCAGCACAGTTGTTGGAAGTCTTAATAGAACCCAATGGCAAAATTTCAGTAAAATCGCACAAAAATTGTGGCTTGTAAGGGCTCAAGAAATCAAATTGGGAGATCGGTTTATATGGGAGCTATATCAGGTTATAGACCGATTTGAACCGTACAATAATGTTATCTCCCTTAGAAATACTTGCAAAGTATACTCATCCTATTCGAACTGTTCCAGGACCTCTTCTGTGGTGTTATAATGGTGGCAATTCGTCGAACGACCTCGAACGACAAAAACTTATAAAAGTGATAGGTTTTTTTCCAGTAAGGGGACAAGAACTGGATGACAGGTTTGGCACCTGTCCCATTTCCCGTAGGGTTATGACAACTGAAAATTTGTATTCCCTGTAGGATATGTCCTGTGACAGGTATCTAATTCTCCAGTGTAGGGCCGGTATATTTGGGGCAATTGACTACACATTTCCCGTAGGGAGTATACAAATGCAAAAATGCAAATTTTGCCCATGAATATTGCACTAAGGAACAGGAGCAAACTTCTCACATATCAATGAGTAGAGTCCGATAAGTTTAAGCTCCATGATAAGGGGCCTCCTTTTTATAGCTGAGTCCGAACGGCGTGCATCAGTGCGACACCTCTTTGGAGAGAAGTTTTACATGGCATAGTACCTTACAAATAATGCCAGGTTTAGGAGGGGAAAACCACCGATGAAAAATTTTTTTTTATTGTCTCGCCAGAATTCGAACCCAGGCATTCAGCGTCATAGGCGGACATCCGTAGTGAGTATACCACCATCCTAAAGGTGGTGAGTATAAAAATAGGACAACGTCTGTCCCTCCTTCCGACCATCGTTTGTCTCTCCTTCTCTGCCTCTGTATTTTCCTTCGTCTGTCGAACCGTCTTTCCCATCTTTTGTCCCACTTTCTGTCACTTCTTTTGTCTGTCGGTCTTTCCTTCTTTCGTTCCGTCTGTGTCTTCTTCTGTTCCACTGTATTTGCCTTCGTCTGTCCCACCGTCTCTCCCTCCAGCTTTACCTCCTTCTGTCCCTATTTCTTACCCCTCTCTCATCTGCCCTCCCTTCAGTCCAACCGTTTGTCCCTGCTTCTGTCCTTTCTTTTGTCCCTCCTTCTGTACCTTCTTCTGTGCGTTCGTGTGTCCATCTCACCATCTGCCCCGCAGTCGGACAGACTTTCGCTCCGTCTATAACGCCGTCTGTCCTTCCTTCTGTCTTTCTGTCTGTCCCTCCTTCTGTCTCCCCTTCTGTCCCCCCATCCGTATGTTCCCAAGTCTGTCTCTCCATCTGTCTATCTCTCTGTTCCTCCTTTCGTCCTCCCAACCGTATATTCCTAAGTCTGTCTCACCGCCTGTCCCTCTCTCTGTCTAATTATACTGTTCCTCCCTCTGTCTCTCCATCTTTCAGAACGTCGGTCCCTCCGTTTGTTCGTCGGTCTCTACCTCCGTCTGTTTCTCCCACTGTCCCCTTCATCTATCCCTTCGTCTGTTTCTCCTTCTGAGGGACAGACTGAGGAACAGATGTAGGGGACATCTATTTCTAAGTCTGTCCCTCATTAACCTCCGTTTGTTCTCCGATCTATCCCTCCGACTAACCCTCCTTCTTATCCACCCACCTCTCCCTTCGTCTGTCCATCTGCCTATATCATTTAACTTATTGCTGAAAAAATCCTATGGCAATACTGTTTAAAATACATCAGACAATGATGCCATTTCGTTTCTGGTCTTATGATGTTCTCATTTACCCCCTTCCCTTACTTTGTATGGTAGGATTCGGCCAATAAAGGTTCTGTAGATGATTATGCTACTACCAGCGATTTAGATTTCTCTGTATGTACAGTGAGAGTCAAAGTAAAGTAAACAAAAGGATTTGTTTACCCGTGTGTATACCGTAAACCATGCTAAAGTTTAGTTATTATACCCATCACCAGAGGATGGGAGCATAGTTATCTAATCATTCCGTTTGTACCTCCACCTCGAAATATTCGTCTAAGAACACATAAAGTCTTGATCGTCTCGACATTCTAAGTCGATCCAGCTATGTCCGTCCGACCGTTTGTCGAAATCACGAAAGCGGTCGAACGCGTTAAGCTAGCCGCTTGAAATTTTGGACAGATACTTAATATCGATGTAGGTCGTTGGGGCTAAATTCAGCTAAATCTGAACCGATATGGCCCATTTGCCATATCGGTTTCGATTTAGCTCCCATATAAACCAATCTCCCGATTTGACTTGTTGAGCTTCTGGAAGCCGCAAGTTTTGTCCCATTTGGCTGAAATTTTGCGTGCAGTGTTCTGCTATGACTTTTAACAACTGTGCCAAGTATGGTCCGAATCGGTCAATAACCTGATATGGCCCCCATATAAATCAATCTCCCGATTTGACTTCTTGAGTTCTTATAAGCCGCAATTTTTGTCCGATTTGGCTAAAATTGTGCATGAAGTGTTTTGTTATGACTTTCAACAACTGTGCCAAATATGGTCTAAATCGGTCTATAACCTGATGTAGATCCCATATATACCGATCTACCGATTTGACTTCTTGAGGCCTTACAAGCTGCAATTTGTGTCCGATTTGGCTGAAATTTTGCACGAGGAGTTCTCTTACGACTTTTAACAACCGTGTTAGGTACCGTCCCAATCGGTCAAGAACATGATATAGCTCCCATATAAACCGATCTCCCGATTTGACTTCTTGAGCCCTTATAAGCCGCAATTTGTATCCGATTTGGCTGAAATTGAGTATGAAGTGTTTTCTTATGACTTTTAACAACTGTACTAAGTATGGTCTACATCGGTCAAAAACCTGATATAGCTCCCATATAAACCCATCTCCCAATTTGACTTCTTGAGGCCTTACAAGCCACAATTTTTGTCTGATTTAGCTGAAATTGAGCATTTTGTGTTTTGTTACGACTTCCATCAACTGTGTTAAGTACCGTCTAAATCGGTCAAGAACCTGATATAGCTCCCATATAAACCGATCTCCCGATTTGACTTCTTGAACCCCTAGAAGCCACAATTTTTTTCCGATTTGGCTGAAATTTTGCGCATAGTCTTCCGTTATGACTTCCAACATTTTTGCTGAGTACGGTCTAAACCGGTCTATAACCTGATATAGCTCCCATATAAACCGATCTCCCGATTTGACTTCATGAACCCCTAGAAGCCACAATTTTTTTTCGATTTGGCTGAATTTTTGCACATGGTTTTCCGTTATGATTTTCAATAACTGTGCTGAGTACGGTTCAAATCGGTCTAAAGCCTGATATAGCTCCCAAATAAACCGATCTGCCGATTTGACTTCTGGAGCCCCTGGAAGCCACAGTTTTTGTCCGAGGAATCCTCAATTTTCATCCGATTTGGCTGAAATTTTGCCCATTGTGTTCTGTTATGACTCTCAACAACTTTGCTAAGTACGGTCCAAATTGGGCTATAACCAGATATACCCATATTTTAGCATAATTCATAGTGGTGGGTTTCCAAGATTCGGCCCGGCCGAAATTAGCACCCTTTTACTTGTTTTTCATTTATTTGGTTTAAAACGAGAACTAAACACTCTCTTGATAAACATAAAATTTTTAACAAACTGGTGAATTTAATTTCTGTACTTTATTTTGACCCTCACTGTATATAGGTGAGTATGTTTTTTTTTCATGTGAAATTTCATTTTGTCGGATTTAAGGTGTGTCTACTGCCATTTTGCCAACGCAATAAAAATGAAATACAATTTTCGTTTTCCCATGAATGACTGACAGAGACTGAAACTGAAAACGTCAACAACAGCCAACTCTACCATTTACATCACCTGCAGCAAAATCAAACATTTAAGCTTTTTATTTATATGCATATTTCAATGGTAATCATGATGTAGACAGCTGGTATGAAAGTAAAGATTTAAGCCTAAAATAAGACAAAGAGAAATAACATGACAAGGGGTGGGTCGCAGATACCCTCCAAAAGCAAATTTGCCCATGAACATTTCATTAAGGAACAGGGACAATGAGTGTAGTCCGATTCATATCAATGAGTGTAGTCTGATTCAAGTTTAAGCCCAATGATAATGGGCCTCCTTTTTATAGCCGAGTCCAAACGACGTGCAACAGAGCGACACCTCTTTGAGGGGGGAGGTTTCGCATGGCATAGTAACTCACAAATGTTGCCAGCATCAGGGTGAGTTAACCACCGCTGACATTTTTTTTCTAATGTTCTCGCCTGGATTCAAACCCAGGCGTTCAGCTTCATGGGCAGACATGCTAACCTCTGCGCTACGGTGTCCTCCTCCATCATTCTTAAAATATTTTTGGTTTGTTCAAAAGTTTGGACAAAGCGGTTGACTATTATGAACTTTGGGGACTCTAAAAGTCAATTAGGGAAACTGTTGCAGGTTGTGAACTGATATCAGGTTATTGATCGATTTGGAACATACTCATCATTATATTTGAAATCACATCAGAAAAGCTCAATCAAATCGGGAAAGAATTGCATTCACTAGGGGTTGTAGAAGTCAAATCGGTTGAAAGCTTTATATGGGAGTTATATCATGTTATTGACCCATTTCAATTATTGTTGAATAGGAGTATAGAGGGTCATAATGAAAATCATCACAGTCCTAAACCCTTTTGGTTCGGAGTCGGGGCTACTTTGCTCAAATCCGAACCAAACTTCGACTCAAGCTCAAAAGTCCTACTTCGACTCTGGCCTCAAAAACTCGACCCCGCAGTCCTGGTTCCCGCAAGGATTTGACCCCAGGCGGACATGAGTAATCCCTCCGCTATGGTGACATCTCAGAATGACTCATGAATGACTGACAGAGACTGAAACTGAAAACGTCAACAACAGCCAACTCTACCATTTACATCACCTGCAGCAAAATCAAACATTTAAGCTTTTTATTTATATGCATATTTCAATGGTAATCATGATGTAGACAGCTGGTATGAAAGTAAAGATTTAAGCCTAAAATAAGACAAAGAGAAATAACATGACAAGGGGTGGGTCGCAGATACCCTCCAAAAGCAAATTTGCCCATGAACATTTCATTAAGGAACAGGGACAATGAGTGTAGTCCGATTCATATCAATGAGTGTAGTCTGATTCAAGTTTAAGCCCAATGATAATGGGCCTCCTTTTTATAGCCGAGTCCAAACGACGTGCAACAGAGCGACACCTCTTTGAGGGGGGAGGTTTCGCATGGCATAGTAACTCACAAATGTTGCCAGCATCAGGGTGAGTTAACCACCGCTGACATTTTTTTTCTAATGTTCTCGCCTGGATTCAAACCCAGGCGTTCAGCTTCATGGGCAGACATGCTAACCTCTGCGCTACGGTGTCCTCCTCCATCATTCTTAAAATATTTTTGGTTTGTTCAAAAGTTTGGACAAAGCGGTTGACTATTATGAACTTTGGGGACTCTAAAAGTCAATTAGGGAAACTGTTGCAGGTTGTGAACTGATATCAGGTTATTGATCGATTTGGAACATACTCATCATTATATTTGAAATCACATCAGAAAAGCTCAATCAAATCGGGAAAGAATTGCATTCACTAGGGGTTGTAGAAGTCAAATCGGTTGAAAGCTTTATATGGGAGTTATATCATGTTATTGACCCATTTCAATTATTGTTGAATAGGAGTATAGAGGGTCATAATGAAAATCATCACAGTCCTAAACCCTTTTGGTTCGGAGTCGGGGCTACTTTGCTCAAATCCGAACCAAACTTCGACTCAAGCTCAAAAGTCCTACTTCGACTCTGGCCTCAAAAACTCGACCCCGCAGTCCTGGTTCCCGCAAGGATTTGACCCCAGGCGGACATGAGTAATCCCTCCGCTATGGTGACATCTCAGACAAACTGAAGCTCATGGCTAAATCGATTTGGAAAGATAAGGTGACCATATTATAGTGTTTGTCAATAATGGAGGCTATAAAATCGAAAATCTATGCCTTTCATTCAAATTTTCTTACTCTCCCTCTTAGCATACGGTGATGATGAATTTCATGGACACTAGCATCTGTTCAAGGATTTTCATCTGTTTTTGCTATTACGATTGCAAATGTTTTTTTTTCTTGCATTTTTATACCCACCACCATAGGAAGGGGGTATACTTATCCAGACATTCCGTTTGTAACATCTCGAAATATTGATCTTGGTCGTCTCGACATTCTGAGTCGATCTAGCCATGTCCGTTCGTCCGCCCGTCTGCCGAAATCAGGATAGCAGCCGAACGCGTAAAGCTAGGCCATTGAAATTTTGCACAGAAACTGAACATTAATGAAGGTCATTGAGGATAGCAATTGGGCCATATCGGTTCAGATTTGGATATAGCTCCCATATAAACCGATCTCCCGATTTGACTTCTTGAGCCCCTGAAAGCCGCAATTTTTGTCCCATTTGGTTAAAATCTCGCAGAGAATCTTCTGTTATGACTTCCAGCAACTGTGCCAAGTACGCTCCTAATCAGTCTATAGCCTGATATAGCTCCCATATAAACCGATCTCCCGATTTTACTTCTTGAACCCCTGGCCGCAATTTTTGTCTTATTTGGTTTAAATCTTGCAAGGATTTTCTGTTAGACTGCCAAAAACTGTGCCACGTACGGTCCAAATCGGTTATAATCTGATTATGCTCCCACATGAACTGATCTCCTGATTTGACTTCTTGAGCCCTTAAAAGCCACAATTTTTGTCCCATTTGGCTGAAATTTTGCATGGAGTGTTCTATTATGACTTTCAACTTCTGCACTAAGTAATATCAAAATTTAGGTCGGCCGGACCTGATGGAATTATCTTGGCATTGCTGCAAGAGTCCCTCGGGGTCACACTGCCCTGGCTTGAGCGGATCTTCCGAGCGAGTCTGGCATGGTCCTTTATACCGAGGGCATGGAGGGAGGTCAAGGTCTTTATCCCCAAGGAGGGAAGAATAAACCACAGTACGACGAATGATTATAGGCCTATTAATCTGTCATTGGATCTGCTGAAAACACTGGGGAGACTGATTGACTTGAGGGTGAGAGGGGGATTGATGCCGGAAAACTTCAGTGGGGCACAACACGAAATACCTCAAAGGCAGGTCGGTGGAGACGGCCCTTCACGAGGTGGTACAGGAGGTCGAGACGTCTCTCCGACAGAAGGAGTACACTTTGTTGGCCATCTTGGAAATTGAGGGGGCCTTCAATAATGGGGAGATAAGGGCGATAGTAGCCGACAAGATTATTAATGCGAACCTGGGAGATAGTGTAGCCAGAAATCGGGTGACCAGAGGAACGCCCCAAGCATAGGTATTCTCGCCGATTCTATGGAAACTCGTGCTTAAGGAAATCCTGATGGATCTCGGTGGGAACGACACGAGGATTATCGCTTATGCGGATGACGTCGTGCTGCTGGTCCGAGGCAGGTTTCTGTCGACGATCAGCGAAATCATGGAAGGGTCACTGAGGAAATTGTCGCGATGGGCTACCAGAAATGAATTGAGAATCAACTCAGGGAAGACGGAGCGGGTGCTCTTCACGCGTAGATATACTAAAATTTTGCTCATGAACATTCCATTAAGGAACAGGGGCAAACTTCTCACATATCAATGAGTGCAGTCCGATTTAAGTTTAAGCTCAATGATAAGGGGCCTCCTTTTTATGGCCGAGTCCGAACGACGTGCCGCAGTGCGACACCTCTTTGGAGAGAAGTTTTACATGGCATAGTACCTCACAAATGTTGCCAGCATTAGGAGGGGAAAACCACCGTTGAAAATTTTTTCTGATGGTCTCGCCAGGATTCGAACCCAGGCGTTCAGCATCATGGGCGGACATGCTAACCTCTGCGCTACGGTGGCCTCCGTGGCCACGCGTAGATATAAGATACAGGAATTCGGACTCCCGTCCTTGGGCGGGGTCACCTTGCGGCTGTCGAAGGAGACGAAGTACCTTGGCATAGTCCTCGATTCGAAACTGTCCTGGAAGAGGAACACCGAGGAAAGAAGTCGTAAGGTACTTTGCGTTTTTTACTCCTGCAGCAGGATGTTCGATAGGAAGTGGGGGTTAACTCCCAAGATGGATTATTGGCCATAGTGAGACCAGTACCGGCCTATGGAGCACTAGTATGGTGGAATGCCGTAGAGAAAAGGACGCTTGCGAGGGAGTTCGAGAAAGTCCAGAGACTGGCCTGCGTCCGGGTCACAGGGGCACTGAGATCCTCAATTCAGCCCATTGAGGCCTATATTCGGAACTGCGCCGTCTGGGTCGCGCTTAGGCTGAGGGAACTTAGCATGCTGAAGAAGGATGGTTGCGGCGGCCACAGTTCGATTCCGGGTCTTATGGATGCGGATGATAGACTAAGGAGGATCTGAATTGAGGGTATTTGCGATTCGGTTTTCCGAGAGGGTGAGGGAGCTCGGCATGCTGAAGAAGGATGGTTGCGGCCACAGTTCGATTTTGGGTGTTTTGCATGCGGAGAGGTATATCCGACTACCCAACACCATTGCCGACTGGAGTGAGCGCAATCGCGATTCGGTTTTCCGAGAGGGACGAATGGGGGGGGGGGGCGAATGCTGTACTTGAGGAGTATGAGACCTTGATCTACTCAGATGGCTCCAAGATGGAGTCAGGGACTGGATTTGGGGTCTATTCTTATGCACTCTGCACTCTCAGTATATCTCTGAGACTACCGGACGAGTGTACGGTCTTTCAGGTATGCAACCCATTGAGGCCTATATTCGGAACTGCGCCACCTGGGTCGCGCTTATGCTGAGAGAGCTCGGCATGCTGAAGGAGGATGGTTGCGGCCACAGTTCGATTCTGGGTGTTATGGATACGGAGGGTAGACTGAGGAGGATCTCCGACTTCCTGGCACCAGTGCCGACTGGAGTGAGGGCATTTGCTATTCGATTTCCTGAGAGGGACGAATAGAGGGCGGATGGTGTACTTGAGGAGGATGAAACCTCGATCTGCACAGATGGCTCCAAGATGGAATCAGGGACAGGATTGGGGGTCTACTCTGATGCACTCAATATCAGTATGTCTCTGAGACTGTCGGACAAGTGTACGGTCTTTCAGGCAGAGGTCTGTGCCATTGCAGTGACCGCAAGAGAAATTCTGGTAAGAGACTTGCCGCCCTCGAAACTCAGAATTTGTGGGGACAGTATGGCGGTACTCAAGGCCTTAGGGTGAGGATGGTGAGATCGAGATGCGTGGCGGATTGTATGGAGTCCCTGGATAGGCTTCGGGCCAACGATGTGACGCTGACATGGGTTCCTGAGCATGATGGGATTCCAGGGAAGGAGAGGGCGGATGAGTGCGCCAGGAGGGCTTCGTCTGTGCCGTGCGGACGACTCATCGGTCTTGCCTACGTGCCATTTGTCGAGCTATAGAACACAGTAGGAGGGATGGCCAGGGCGGCGTCGGGGGCAAGGTGAGACTCGGTGGATGGTTGCCGGACTGCAAAGGGCGCTCATCGACCAGAGTAGAACGAGGGAGTTGCTGGCGTTCGATGAGATGTCGCTGGGTACCTTGACAGGGCTCATAACCGAACATTGTGCCATAGGACGCACGCAAGAGATTACCGCACAATGACTTCTGTGGGGGTTGCCTCGATGAGGATGAAGAGGAAACTATTGAACAATTGCTTTGTTCTGGTCCGGGTCTGCAGGGACTTAGGCTCTCCTTTCTGGGGAACCGTTTCTTCTGTGATCTGGATGAACTTGGGAACTTACCTCTGGTAGGTCTTCTAAGATTTGTTGACGGAACAGGATGGTTCCGACGAGGGGTGTCAATAGCTCCGGCGTAGGTACATCTGACCCAGATATGGTCCATATCGGACTTTATTTATATATAGTTGCCATATATACCGATCTGCCATAAAGGGTCTGAAGCCCATAAAAGCTTTATTTATTGCCCGATTTCACTGAAATTTGAAACAGAAATTTATCTTAAGCCTCCTGATATCTGACCTAAATATGGATCAGATCGGACTTTATTTAGGTATATCTGTCATATAGACCGATCTCCAGAAAAAGGGTCTTAAGCCCATAAAAGCTTTATTTTTTAACCGATTTCACTGAAATTTAAAATATTGAATAGTTTTACGCCTCCTAACATAGTCCATATCGGACTATATTTATATATAGCTGCCATATATACCGATCTGCCGATAAAGGGTCTGAAGGCCCTAAAAGCTTTATATATTACCCGATTTCACTGAAATTAGAAACAGAGAATTATCTTAAACCTCCTCATGTCTGACCAAAATATGGATCAGATCGGACTATATTTATGTATATCAGTCATATAGACCGATCTCCAGATAAAGGGTCTAAAGCCAATAAAAGCTTTATTTTTTAACCGATTTCACTGAAATTTGAAATATTGAATAGTTTTACGGCTCCTAACATAGAACCCAAATGTGGTCCAGATCGGGCTGTATTTAGATATAGCTGCCATATAGACCGATCTGCCGATAAAGGGTCTGAAGCCCATAAAAGTTTTATTTATTGCCCGATTTCACTGAAATTTGAAACAGAGAGTTATCTTAAGCCTCCTGATATCTGACCTAAATATGGTTCGGATCGGAATATATTTAGATATAGCTTCCATACAGACCGATATCCCGATAAAGGGTCTGAAGCTAATAAAAGCTTTATTTTTTATCCGGTTTCGCTGAAATTTCAAACAATAAGTAGTTTAAGGCCACCCGCCATCCGACCCAAATATGGTAGAGATCGGGCTGTATTTAGATATAGCTTTCATATATACCGATGTGCCGATTAAGGGTCTGAAGCTCATAAAAGCTTTATTTTTTATCCGATTTCGCTGAAATTTGAAATACAAAATTCAACAGTGACTTATATTTATTAGCCCACTCAATATCCGTGTCGAATTTGGGCGCATAAGTTATCCAATTTTCAACGGATTGTGACGAAAGGGGGTTTTCATATATACCCGAGGTGGTGGGTATCCAAAGTTCGGCCCGGCCGAACTTAATGACTTTTTACTTGATTTTATTCGTGCATAACCTCTAGTCCGAGGTCTCACATCTTCTTTTTCTTCCCTTTCTTTCTAGGATATCACAATGGGCCAAACTGACCCCCGAGTGAACTCACCTTTGGTGGGCAACCCACTCAACCTAACCTAATGTCCAAATCGGTCTATAACCTGGTATAGCTCCCATATTAAACTGATCTCCCGTTTTGACTTCTTGAGCCCCTAGAAGCCGCAATTTTTGTCCGATTTAGCTACAGTTTTGCAAATGATGATGTTTTGACTGCAAATAACTGTGCTGAGTACGGTTCAAATCGTTCTATAAACTGATATAGCTCTCATATAAACCGACCTCCCGATTTGACTTCTTGAGCCTCTGGAAGCCGCAATTCTTGTCCGACTTGACTAAAATTTTGCAAATGATGTTCTGTTATAACTTCCAAAAACTGTACCGAGTACCAAATCCAAATCTGTCTGGAAGCCTCAATTTTCATCCGATTTGTCTAAAATTTTGCAAATAATATTCTGCTACAGTCCAAATCGGTCTATAACCTGATATGGCTCCCATATAAACCGATCTCCCGATATGAATTCTTTAGCCCCTGGAAGCCACAATTTTTGTTCGATTTAGCTAAAATTTTGCAAGTTATGTTCTTTTATGACATCTAAGAACTGTGCTGAGTATGGTCCAAATCGGTTATAATCTGATGTAGCTCCCTTACAAACTGATCTCTCGATTTGACTTCTTGAGCCCCTAGAAGCCACATTTTTTTTTTTTTCAATTTGGCTAAAATTTTGCAAATAATGTTCTGTTATGACTTCCAACAACTGTGCCGAGCACGGTCCAAATCGGTCTATAACCTGATATGGCTCCCATATAAACCATTCCCCCGAATTGACTTCTTGAGCCCCTGGAAACCACAATTTTTGTCCGATTTGACTGAAATTTGGTATGCTGTATTCTGTTACGACTTTCAATATCTGTGCCAAGTATGATTCAAATCGGTCAAGAAACTGATATAGCTTCCATATAAACCAACCTCCCAATTTAATTTCTTGAGCCCCTGGAAGCCGAAATTTTTGTCCTATTTATCTAAAATTTTGCAGATTGTGTTCTGCTATGATTTCCAAAAACTGCGTCTAGTACGGTCCAAATCAGTCCATAACCTGGTATATCTCCCATATAAACCGATCTGCCGATTTGATATCTTGAGTCCTTACAAGTCGCAAATTTTGTCCGAATTGGATGAAATCTTGCATGCGGTGTTCTGTTATGACTTCCAACAACTGTGCGTAGTACGGTCCAAATCAGTCAATAACCTAATATAGCTGCCATTGAAACCGATTACCCGATTATCCCTATTCCCCCTCCCTATTCCCTATTCGCCTCGTGAAAGCATTAATTTTTGCTGGTTTGACAGAAGTTTGATATGTAGGATAAAATTATGCCCTTCACTTTAATTTAGTTTGTATAAATTTTTAGTGGAATCCATGGTAGTGTGTTCCCAAGATTCGAACCGGACGAACTTAGCACGCTTATACTCGTTTTCTCCTCTTGTAGCATACAAATGTATATTTGCTTATAATACTTAACACAATGTCAGACATTTTGTAAGCTATTAACAGGATTTAAAATAGAAAAGTTTTCCTCTCCTCCTCCCATGCCCACAAAAGAAACAATTTTTTACTCCAAATGCAGGTGTTTTAATATCTGTCTGGTTTTAACCTGTAACGACTGATGAGTATGTGATGCCATAGTTAAACAACAATGTTGGCAAGGTTTTCTGTGAGCACCTTTTATCAGTGTTTTTTTTGGGGGGGGCTTCACAAGCGCAACCACATTGCCCATATAGAGCGCAGACAAAACGGCGGACATAAGGTGTAAAACCAAACTGAAACATGAAAGAAACTTAAGCAATTTTTAAATTGATGGAATTAGGTTTGGAGAAGATTTAAAGTGGATTCTTTTATTTCAAATACATATAAGAAGAATTAGCAAGCCATTGTGATGTTCTATTGGCATAAATATCTTCTCAGACATCAGACATTAAATCCCTGGAGATCGTATTTCTGAACACAAAAACCGCCCTCGACTTTCGCAGATCTCTCAACGAGGTGATTGAACAGTCAAAATTCACCTGTTCTGGGTGCCGGGCCACAGAGATATCCCAGGGAATTGTTAAGCGGACGAGCTTGCGAGACTAGGAACTAACCTACACATTCCAGGGATACTGGAATCTGTGGCTATGCCTCTAGCGACATGTAAGCTAAGTTTTCCGGACCAGGCCCGAAGGACAAGATGGTCGCAAAGAGGGGCTGTGAGCATTCCAAAACTATATGCCCTAATCTAGACTCGAAGAGGTCTACTGCTTTGCTGTCATTGGCTTGAACAGATGTCTCAGTCATTGTGTCCCTCATGACAGGTCACTGTCAAATCGGAAAACATGCTGACAGACTGAAGGTTGCCAGCAACGACTTTAGCTATGAGGACAACGAAGAAAAAGAGACTATAGAACACCTTCTGTGTGTGTGTTCCGCACTAGCAGTCAGAAGGAGTTCCACTTTAGGTTCTCATTTCTTTGAGAAACTGTCTGATTTAGCGGATGTGAACATTCGCAAGTTTTTGGGCTTTTTAAAGCGAAATGGTTCTACGGTAGGAACTAAAGGGTGATTTTTTTGAGGTTAGGATTTTCATGCATTAGTATTTGACAGATCACGTGGGATTTCAGACATGGTGTCAAAGAGAAAGATGCTCAGTATGCTTTGACATTTCATCATGAATAGACTTACTAACGAGCAACGCTTGCAAATCATTGAATTTTATTACCAAAATCAGTGTTCGGTTCGAAATGTGTTCATTCACCGTAACGTTGCGTCCAACAGCATCTTTGAAAAAATACGGTCCAATGATTCCACCAGCGTACAAACCACACCAAACAGTGCATTTTCCGGGATGCATGGGCAGTTCTTGACCGGCTTCTGGTTGCTCTTCACTCCAAATGCGGCAATTTTGCTTATTTACGTAGCCATTCAACCAGAAATGAGCCTCATCGCTGAACAAAATTTGTCAAAATTTGAACACATTTCGAACCGAACACTGATTTTGGTAATAAAATTCAATGATTTGCAAGCGTTGCTCGTTAGTAAGTCTATTCATGATGAAATGTCAAAGCATACTGAGCATCTTTCTCTTTGACACCATGTCTGAAATCCCACGTGATCTGTCAAATACTAATGCATGAAAATCCTAACCTCAAAAAAATCACCCTTTAGAAGGCATCTTCCTTCTTCTGTTCCTGTGGTATCACAATGGACGAAAACGTCTAAGGGAGTCTAATGGCAGACTGCCACTTAAAGACGCAGACCTTGAAGGATAGGTATGGAGATTATAGTAAAAATAAAAAAAAATATTTTAAAAATACAATTTTGACAAAATTTCTTTAGAAGTGACAAGTAAAAGCATGCTAAGTCCAGCCGGGCAAAATTTTGCGTACCCTCCACCATGAATTCCGCTTAAAATGTACCCTTATTAACTGAGTTTAAATTTGTTTTTTTTTTTTTTTTTTTTTTTGGTCTCAAGAAGTCATATTGGCATGTCGGTACTTTGGAAGGCCTATATCACCATATTGTGCACTTCGGATAAAACCTGGCACTGATGTTGTAAGTCATAAGATAGGTTTGTTTTTGGGCCAAATTTCAGCCGAATCAGGTGTAAATTTATGCTTGTAAGGGCATGCGAAGTCAAATCCCGGGATCGGTATGTGTGGGGGCTATATCTGTTTATAGACCGATTCGGATCATACTTGGCATGGATGTTGGAAGTCATAACTCAAGTTAAGTCATAACTCACGTCGTTGTTCCAAATTTCGCCCAAATCAGATGAAAATTGAGACCTCTAAGGGTTTAAGAAATCAAATCCGGGGATCGGATTATAGACCGATTTGGACCGTACTAAGCACAGTTGTTGAAAGCCACAACAGAACACAGCAAGCTAAATTTCAGCCAAATCGGACATAAATTGCGGCTTGTAAGGGCTGAAGAAGTCAAATTGGGAGATCGGTTTATAAGGGAGCTATATCAGGTTATAGACCGATTTGGACCGTCTTGGCAATTGCGGCTTGTAAGGGTCCAAGAAGCCACATTAGGAGATCGGTTTAAATGGGAGCTATATTAGGTTAAAGACCAATTAGGACCGTACTTAACACAGTTGTTAAAAGTCATGACAGAAGACTCCCTAGAAAAAATTGTGGCCATCAGGGGCTCAAGAAGTCAAATCGGGAGACCGGTTAATAAGGGTGCTATATTAGTTTATAGACCGATTTTGACCGTACATGGCAATGTTGTTGGAAGTCATAACGGAAGACTCTCTACAAAATTTAAGCCAAATCGGACTAAAATTGCGGCTTTTAGGTGCTCAAGAAGTCAAATCGGAAGATGGGTTTATTTGGGAGCTAAATCAGGTTATAGACCGATTTGGACCGTACTTGTTGGGAGTCACAACAAAACACTACGAAAAAAATTTTAGCCAAATCGGATGAAAATTGAGCATCCTGCGGCTCAAGAGTCAAATCGGGAAATCGGTTTATATGGGAGCCCGATTTGATTTTTTGAGCCCTTACAAGACGAAATTTTTATCCGATTTTACTTAAAGTTTTGTTCCAAATTTCAGGTTATACACCGGATTCAACCGTACTTGACATAGTTGTTGGCAGTCATAAAAGAACACTACATGCAAAATTTTAGGTCAAATAGGACAAAAAATTGTGGCTTCCAGGGGCTCAAGAAGTCAAATCGTGAGATCGGTTTATATGGGAGCTATATCAGGCTATAGACTTATTTTGACCGTACTTGGCACAGTTGTTGAAAGTCATAACGGAAGACTCTCTGCAATATTATAGCCAAATCGGACAAAAATTGCCGCTTTTAGGTGCTCAAGAAGTCAAATCGGAAGATGGGTTTATTTAGGAGCTAAATCAGGTTATAGACCGATTTGGACCGTACTTGACACAGTTGTTGGGAGTCACAACAAAGCACTACGAAAAAAATTTTAGCCAAATCAAGACAAGACGCAATTTTTATCCGATTTGGCTGAAGTTTTGCATGCGATGTTCCGTTATGACTCCCAACAACTGTGCTAAGTACGGCCCGAATCGGTCAATAACCTGATATAGCTCTCATATAAACCCATCTCCCGATTTGACTTCTTGAGCTCTTACAAAGCCGCAAATTTTTGTCCGATTTGGCTGAAATTTTGCATGAAATTTTTCTGTTACGCCATCCAAAAACTGTGCCAAGTACGGTTCGTATCAGTCTATAACCTGATAAAGCCCCACTATAAACCGACCTCTCGATTTGACTTCTTGAGCCCTGGCTACGTCCCTGGCTCCAATATAAACCGATCGCGGATCTTAACTTCTTGAGCCGGTAGAGAGCGCAAATGCTGCCCGCACAGGTTGAAATTTTCCACGAAATGTTCTATTTTGACTTCCAACTATTATGCTAAGTATGGTCTACATCGGTTCATAGCTTGATATAGCTCCTATGTAAACCGATCTCCGAATTATAATTCTTCAGCCTCTAGAGGGCGCAATTCTTGTCCGATTTGAATGAAATTTTGTACAACGACTTTTTCTGTGACCTTTAACGTACGTGCCAAATATGGTATAAATGGGACCTAACCTGATATACCTGGCATATAAACCGATGTCGGATCTTTACTTTTTGATCCGCTAGAGGAGGCAATTATTTTCCGATTAAGCTGAAAATTTGCATAAGGTTTTTTGTTATGACTTTCAACAACTGTGCTAAGTATGATTGAAATCGGTTCATAACCTGATATAGCTCCCTTATAAACTGATCTCCCTAATATAACTCTTGAGCCTCTAGAGGGCGCAATTCTTTTCAGATTTGAATGAAATTTCGTATAACGACTTCTTCCTTGACCTTAAATTTACGCGCCATATATGTTTTAAATCGGTCCATAATATGATATAGCTGTCATATAAATGCATCTCGGATGTTGACTTCTTGAGCCGGTAGAGGGCGCAAATATTATCCGATTTTGCTGAAATTTAGCATGAGGTGTTTTGTTATGTCTTCCAACAACTGAGTCAAGTACCATTGAAATCGGTTCCTAACCCGATATAACTCCCACATAAACCGATCTCCCGATTATACTTCTTGAACCTCTAGAGGGCTCAATTCCTATCCGATTTGACTGAAATTTTCGTACAACATCTTCTTCTATAATAAACCGATCTCCCGTTTTTGCTTTCTAAGCCCCTATGGGTGCAATTCTTATCGGATTTGGCTGTAATTTTGCACAATGACTTCTACTATTGTTATCCAATATCCAAACCAAGTATGGTCTGAAATAGTCCATGACCTGATATAGCTCCAATACCATCGCAACTCATATCTATTATCCTTTGTTTGCCTATAAAGAGATGCCGAGCAACGAACTTGACAAATGCGATACATGGTGTAGGGTATATAAGATGCAGTCTAGGTGAACTTAGTGCGCTTTTATTTGTTGATTATAATTAATTAAGTAATCACTCTGATTGTTTGATTATCAGTTTCCACCTATTGTCATCCAAAATTCAAAAAGCAATTAAATTATTTAAAAATTAAAAATAAATCCGTGTGATAAGAATTGTATAAAAAACACTTTACACCATTTCCAGTTGTAATTGAAAAACAAATTATGACGATTCGAAATTTAACGAATCGCACTCTACCGACATAGAACTTCCTTTTAATTCATATGTTATCCCGCTCGAACTACACGTACTATAGAAGGGTATTTAGTGGGTGGATCGGTCCCAGACTCTGTCCCAAATGTGTATGTCAAATTCGTGGTCAACTCCCAAATACCTTTCATTTGATACCCATTTTCTGACGTTGGACATTCATGCCCGTTTTAGGGTTTTTTGGCTTGAGGAGGCCCCGTAGACACCTTGGACCAAATTCTTATAACATATGTGTACTCAGCTTCCAAACACCTTTCATTCGATACCCATATTGTCCCAATCGGCATACATGTCATGTTAAGGGGTTTTGGTGGCTGGGGGGGGGTCGCCTCAGACACCAAGGAATAAATTTTTATATCAACTTTTACTCTACTTTTTAATAGCAGTCATTTGATATCCATATTGTCCCAATCGGTAAATATGTCCTGCGAGGGGGTTTTGGGGAGGCCCCTCAGATACCATGGAAAGAATTTTTTTGGTCAGATTTGTACTTTACTTAAAAAATTCCTTCCCATTGTACCCATTGCACTTTAACGGCTGTGTTTTTGGGGGTGGGGGACTCCCCTGACACTAATGGTGACTTTTTAATGCCAAGTTCGTACTCTATTCTTCAATACCTATCATTTGATACCCATATTATCCCAATCGGTACACATATCCATTCGGGTGGGTTTTAGAGTGGGGCGTGCCCCCTGGTTATTTGACCCCATTATTTTATACCAACTTCGTGTTTTGGGTTACCATAAGGTGGCATACAAAATTTCGCTGAAATCGGTGCACCCATCTACGAGATCTGGCGCTTTTGAAAAGGGGATAAGGCTTCTCTAAATTTGCGCCATCTACTGGCTGTTGAAGCAACTAAGTTCTATTGAAAACAACCAGTAGATGGCGCTAATTTAAATGTTAATGCAACTCGCTTGGAGTGGCTTAACGTCAATAACATTGATCCTCATGTGGTAGTTGTTTATAAATCACTATATGACTACGTATTAAATAGTCATTATTTAGTCTTTTTTATACCCGCCACCGTAGGATAGGGGTATATTCACTTAGTTATTCCGTTTGCAACACATCGCAATATCAATTTCCGACCCTACGAAGTATTGGGTTGCCTAAAAAGTAATTGCGGATTTTTTAAAAGAAAGTAAATGAATTTTTAATAAAACTTAGAATGAACTTTAATCAAATATATAATTGCCATTTTGTTCGATAACCTTTTGCCATCTTATCTGCAAAAAACTAAACCAAGTGCGATTTTATAGTCTCATCATTGCCGAAAGTTCTACCATTTAAGGAGTTCTGCAAAAATCGAAATAAATGGTAGTCTGATGGTGCAAGGTCAGGGCTATATGGTGGATACATCAAAAGTTCCCAGCCAAGCTCACTCAGTTTTTGGCGAGTGACCAAAGATGTGTGCAGTCAAGCGTTGTCCTGGTGGAATATGACACCTTTACGATTGACCAATTCTGGTCGCTTCTCCTTGATGGCTGTATTCAATTTGTCTAATTGTTGACAGTAAACATCCGAATTAATCGTTTGGTTCCTTGGAAGCAGCTGAAAATATACCACACCCTTCCAATCCCACCAAACAGACAGCATAACCTTCTTTTGGTGGATATCAGCCTTTGAAGTGGTTTGAGCTGGTTCACCATGCTTGGACCATGATCGTTTTCGACTAACGTTGTTGTAAACAATCCATTTTTCATCTCCAGTTATGATTCGTTTTAAAAACGGATCGAATTCATTGCGTTTAAGGTGCATATCACAAGCGTTGATTCGGTTTGTTAAATGAATTTCTTTCAATACATGTGGTACCCATATTAAAATTGACGCCAAAAAAACAAATGTAAACAAAATTTCGGGCACTTTTTTTCTAAAGCAAGCTAAAAGTAACAGCTGATAACTGACAGAAGAAAGAATGCAATTACAGAATCACAAGCCGTTGAAAAAATTTTTCAACGCCGACTATATTACTACAATATTACCGACAATTACTTTTTGGGCAACCCAATAGCTCCCATATACATATATATTTATATATTGCCCGAATTTATAATTGAAGGTTAGTTGTAGAATCGGCTCCGCCCGACTTTTGCCTTTCCTTACTGGTTTAATATAAAATTCGTACTCTACTCCTGAACACCTTTTTTTTGGGATCGCCGCGCCCCCCAGTTACTTGGACAAATTTTTATACCCACCACCATCAGAGAGGAGTGTACTCATCTAGTTTGCAACACCTCGAAATATTGATCAAGGACCCCATAATGTATTAGGTTGCCCAAAAAGTAATTGCGGATTTTTTAAAACAAAGTAAATTCATTTTTAATAAAACTTAGAATGAACTTGAATCAAATATACTTTTTTTACACTTTTTTTCTAAAGCAAGCTAAAAGTGACAGCTGATAACTGACAGAAGAAAGAATGCAATTACAGAGTCACAAGCTGTGAAAAAATTTTTCAACGCCGACTATATGAAAAATTCGCAATTACTTTTTGGGCAACCCAATATATATATTTTTGATCGTCTCAAAATTCTGATTCGAAGTAGCCATGTCCGTCTGTCTATCCGTCTATCGAAATCTCGATAGCGGTCGAACGCGTAGAGCTAGCAGCTTGCAATTTTGCACAGATACTTTATATTGATGTAGGTCGTTGGAAATTGCAAATGGGCTATATCGGTTCAGATTTGGATATAGCATCCATATAAACCGATCTTTAGAATTGAATTCTTGAGCCTATGGAAGCTAAAATTTTTGTCCGATTTGGCTGAAATTTTGCACATAGTGCTCTGTTATCACTTCAACAACTGTTTCAAGTCCGGTCCAAATCTGTCAAGAACCTGATATAGCTCCCCTATAAACCGATTGCCTGATTTGACTTCTTGAACCCTTACAAGCCGCAATTTTTGTCCAATTGGCTACAATTTTGCATGTAACACAGTTGTTACGACTTTCAACAACTGTGTCAAGTACGGTCCAAATCGGCCAAGAACCTGATATAGCTCCCCTATAAACCGATCTCTCGATTTGAAATCCTGAGCCCCTGGAAGCCGCAATTTTCATCCGATTTGGCTGAAATTTTGCACATAGTGCTCTGTTATGACTTCAACAACTGTGTCAAGTACGGTCTAAATCGGTCTATAACCTGATATAGCTCCCATATAAACCGATCTCCCGATTTGACTTCTTGAGCCCATGGAAGCCACAATTTTTGTTCGATTTGGCAGAAATTTCGCACATAGTATTCTGTTATGACTATCAACAACTGTGCCAACTACGGTCCAAATAACCTGATATAGCCCCCATATAAACCGTTCACGCGATTTGACTGCTTGAGTCCCTGGAAGCCACAATTTTTGTCCGATTTGGATGCAATTTTGCATACGGTGTTCAGTTATGACTTCCAAAAACTGTGTCAAGTACGGTCAAAATCGGTCAAGAACCTGATATAGCTCCCCTACAAACCGATCTCTTGGTTTGAAGTCTTGAGCCCCTGGAAGCCTGAATTTTCATCCGATTTGGCTGAAAATTTGTACATAGTATTCTGTTATGACTTTCAACAACTGTGCTCAGTGCGGTCTAAATCGGCTTATAACCAGATATAGCTCCCATATAAACCGATCTCCCGATTTGACTTCTTGAGACCATGGAAGCCTGAATTTTCATCCGATTTGGCTGAAAATTTGTACATGGTATTCTGTTATGACTCACAACAACGAGGCCAAGTACGGTCCAAATCGGCCTATAACCTGATATAGCTCCCATATAAACCGATACCCCGACTTGACTTCTTGAGCCCCTGAAAGCCACAATTTTTGTTCGATTTGGCTGAAATTTCGCACATAGTAGTCTGTTATGACTTTCAGCAACTGTGCTCAGTGCGGTCTAAATCAGTCAAGAACCTGATGTAGCTCCCATATAAACCGATCTCTCGATTTGATTTCTTGAGACCATGGAAGCCACAATTTTTGTCCGATTTGGCTGAAATTGCATGCATGCGGTGTTCAGTTATGACCTCCTATAGTTGTGCTAAGTACGATCCGGATCGGTTTGTAACCTGATATAGCTCCCATATAAACCGTCCTCCCGATTTGACTTCCTAAGCCCTTATAAGCCGCAATTTTCGTCCGATTTTGCTGAGACTTTACACATGGTGTTCTTTTATGACTTCCAACAACTGTGTCATGTACGGTCCAAATCCGTCTATAACCTGATATAGCTCCCATATAAACCGTCCTCCCGTATTGACTTCTTGAAACCTTCCAAGCAGCAATTTTCGTCCGATTTTGCTGAGACTTTGCACATGGTGTTCTTTTATGACTTCCAACAACTGTGTTAAATACGATCCAAATCGTTGTATAACCTAATATAAAGCTCTTCTGTAAACCCATCGCCCGTTTTGACTTCTTCTTTGGCCCTTACAAGCCACAATTTATGTCCGATTTGACTGAAATTTTGCATGTAGTGTTTTGTTATGACTTTCAACAACTGTGCTCAGTGCGGTCTATATCAGTCAGGAACCTGATATAGCTCCCGTGTAAACCGGTATCTCGATCAACCTTCTTCGATTCCCGTAAGCTTTAATTTTTGCTGGTTTGACAGAAATTTGGTATGTAGAATAAAATTCTGCCCTACAACTTAATTTATTTTGCATAAATTTTTAACAGAATCCATAGTGGTGGATACCCAAGATTCGGCCCGGCCGAACTTAGCTCTCTTTTACTTGTTATATAATAGATTGTGGAAATGGTGTAGGGTTCAATTGTTATTTCTTGAAAGCGAAACGAAATAAGTTAAACATAAATGAATAATAAAGCTTTCAAATGAAATCGTCTTCCAGTGTCTTTAATCTTAGTTCAGAAGTAAATTGTTCTATAATCACGGAGAAATGAAAATTTTCATATACCTATTTATTGCTTTAATGGCTATACAGGTGAGTTTTGCATCCAGCGACTAGGTATCTTAAATTCTAGACTAAAATTTATTTACCTCTCTCATATCTCTAGCTTTCATTGTCATCTCCTACGCCTGAACTCGCAACTACACTAGCCCCCTTCGATCAAAAACGCTATGACATATTCGATGCGATCCTCATACAAATGAACAACATTAGCTCGAGTATTGTGCTGGAGCAGACTTCTACATATCCCAAAATATTAAAGGATTACAATGAATGGTTGCTGTTGAATAAGGCTAACCTAAGGGCAAATAATGAAACTCATGTTTATGAAGAACTAAAAGAGAGCCTAGAAAATGTTGTGAACAATTCGGAAAACTTTGTAAAAAATAGGCAAAATTGTGAATTGCAAAGGCAAATGCAATCTTCATTCTTCAATGTGGTGAGTCTAGTTCAGAAAATCGAAAATGAAGAAGTTCATCAAATATGGCATCGACATCAGCAACAACATCCGGGAAAACTTGATGACAGCCAGGTGGATGAAGAAATCTTTAGGAAGTTTTTGCAAGAATTTAATGGACAATTTGAAAATTTCCAAAATGGTCTCAACGAGGTTGGTAGAGAGGAAAACAAGGCCTTGATAAAATGGCACAAGGAATTGCAGAGCAAAACTGATTTTCAGCAACAATTGGAGGTGTTTGAAGATGTTCACATTCTCTTTGAGAAGGAAATGGAAAGGGAGACTAAGGCGGGTAAACTTAATTGCAGATTCCAAGTCTTCCAGGAATGGAGAGAAAAACATTTGCAAATTATGGCCTTGGCATTGGGTATAGCTTTAAAGGCATTTGGCAATTTACTGTTTGGTGGTTTAAACTAATAAAACTAAAGTAAAAATTACTAAGGTCTTAAAATGATCTATTAAAAATAAGAAAATTTGAATTAAAAAAGTTAAAGTTTCCCAAACCAAATTCTGGATACCAAACATCATAGATATTTTATTATATATTGTATTATAAAAATGTTATCGAAATCGTATGAGAAAACGTCTTTTCGAAATAAAGAATAAACTGGAAGATAAAAGTACGTTTACACTGGGCAATAATTGCGGAATTATGGCCTTTTCGGGATTTAAGTGGTAAAAGCGTGCTATGTTCGGCCGGGCCGAATCTTGGGAACTCATCAATATGGATTCTTTAAAACAATTATACGAAATAAATTTAGTTGAAGGCCATAATCTTATTCTATTGGGTTGCCCAAAAAGTAATTGCAGATTTTTCATATAGTCGGCGTTGACAATTTTTTTCACAGCTTGTGACTCTGTAATTGCATTCTTTCTTCTGTCAGTTACCAGCTGTAACTTTTAGCTTGCTTTAGAAAAAAAGTTTAAAAAAAGTATATTTGATTAAAGTTCAGTCTAAGTTTTATTAAAAATGCATTTACTTTCTTTTAAAAAATCCGCAATTACTTTTTGGGCAACCCAATACACACCAAACTTCTGTCAAATCAGCAAAAATTAAAGCTATAGGGACCTAAGAAGGATGATCTAGAAACCGGTTTATATGGAAGCTATATCAGGTTAAAGACTGATTTGGACCATATTTAGCATAGTTTTTGGAAGTCGTAACAGAACACCGCATGCAAAATTTAAGTCAAATCGGATAAAAATTACGGCTTATAAGTGCTCAAGAAGTCAAATCGGGAGATCGGTTTATATGGGGGCTATATCAGGTGATAGACCGATTTCAACGGTACTTATCATAGTTGTTGGAAGTCAAAACAGAACACCATATGCAAAATTTCAGCCAAATTGGACAGAAATTACGGCTTCCAGGGACTCAAAAAGTCAAATCGGGAGATCGGTTAATATGGGGCAAAATTTCATCATATGCAAAATTTCTGCCAAATCGGACTAAAATTACGGCTTCCAGGAACTTAAGAAGTCTAATCGGGAGATCGGTTTATATGGGAGCTATATCAGGTTATAGACCGATTTGGACCGTAGTTATCATAGTTATTGGAAGTCATAACAGAACACTATGTGCAAAATTTCAACCAAATCGGATGAAAATTGAGGCTTGTAAGGGCTCAAGAAGTCTAATCGGGAGATCGGTTTGTATGGGAGCTTTATCAGGTTATAGACCGATTTGGACCATACTTAACACAGTTATTGGAAGCCATAACAGAACACTATGTGCAAAATTTGAGCCAAATCGGATAAAAATTACGGCTTCCAGGAACTAGAGAAGATCGGTTTGTATGGGAGCTATATCAGGTTAAAAACCGATTTGAACGGTACTTAACACAGTTATTGGAAGTCATAACAGAACACCATACGCAAAATTTCTGCCAAATCGGACTAAAATTACGGCTTCCAGGAACTCAAGAAGTCAATTCAGGCGATCGGTTTATATGGGAACTATATCAGGTTATAGACCGATTTGGACCGTACTTGGTACAGTTATTGGAAGTCATAACAGAACACTATGTGCAAAATTTCAACCAAATCGAATAAAAATTGCGGCTTGTAAGTACTCAAGAAGTCAAATCGGGCGATCGGTTTACATGGGAGCTATATCAGGTTATAGACCGATTTGGACCGTACTTAGCACAATTATTGGAAGTCGTAACAGAATAGCATATGAGAAATTTCAGCCAAATCGGACAAAAATTGCGGCTTCCAGGGACTCAAGAAGTCTATTCGGCAGATCGGTTTGTATGGGAACTACATTAGGTTATAGACCGATTTAGACCGTACTTAGCACAATTATTGGAAGTCATAACAAGACACTATGTGCAAAATTTCAACCAAATCGGATGAAAATTGAGGCTTATAAGGGCTCAAGAAGTCAAATCGGGAGATCAGTTTATATGGGAGCTATAACAGGTTATATACCGATTTGGACCGTACTTAGCACAAGTATTGGAAATCATAACAGAACACCATATGGAAAATTTCGGCCAATCGGACTAAAATTACGGCTTCCAGGAACTCAAGAAGTCAATTCGGGCGATCGCTTTATATGGGGCAAAATTTCACCATATGCAAAATTTCTGCCAAATCGGACTAAAATTACGGCTTCCAGGAACTTAAGAAGTCTAATCGGGAGATCGGTTTATATGGGAGCTATATCAGGTTATAGACCGATTTCAACGGTATTTATCATAGTTGTTGGAAGTCACAACAGAACACCATATGCAAAATTTCAGCCAAATTGGACAGAAAAAACCGCTTCCAGAGACTCAAGAAGTCTAATCGGGAGATTGGTTTATATGGGACCTATATCAGGTTATACACCGATTTCAATCGTACTTGCTGCAGTTTTTGTAAGTCATAACAGAAGACTCTCTGCAAAATTTAAGATAAATGGGACAAAAATTGCAGCTTCCAGCAGCTCAAGAAATTAAATCGGGAGATTGGTTCATATGGAAGCTATATCTAACTTTGAACAGATATGGCCCATTTGTAATCCCAATGACCTTCATTAACATTAAGTTTATATGGAAAATTTTAAGCGGCTAGCTTTACGCGTATGACCTCTATAGTGTTTTCGATAGGTGGACGGACGAACATGGCTAGATCGACTCAGAACGCCGAAACGATCAAGAATATATATATTGTACTTTATGGGGTCTTAGGTTAGGTTTAGGTTGAAAAGACGGTGCAGATATTAATCCGCCCCAAGCGGTATCTCTTTATAGACAAACAAAGAATAATGAATAAGAACTGTTATGTTATTGGAGCTATATGAAGTTGTAGTACGATTCGGGCAATAAATGAATTGAATGCCAAACATGGCAGAAGTCATTGTGTAATATTTCAGTCCATTCGGATAAGAATTGCACCTTGTAGGGTCTCAATAAGTAAAATCGGAAGATAGGTTTATATGGGAGCTGTATTAAGCTATAGATCGATTCAGACCATATTTAACATGTATGTTGAAGGTCACGGGAGAAGCCGAATTTCAAAATTTCAGCCAAATTGGATAATAACTGCGCCCTCTAGAGGCTCAAGAAGTCAAGATGGGTTTATATGGCAGCTATACCAGGTTATTATTCGATTTAAACCGTACTTGGCACAGTGGTTGGAAGTAATACCAAAACACCACGTGCAAAATTTAAGTGAAATCGGATAAGAATTGCGCCCTCTAAAAGCTGAAGAAGTCAAAACCCAAGATCAATTTATATGGCAGGACGCTTAACCTCTGACAGGGCGTAGAGAAAGATCTGTGCCACGTAACCATTAAGTTGGTAATGCAGTTTCTGTTGATACGATATCTAGATTAATGCCCGGTATGGTTCATAAGGTCTTGCGTCAACGCTCGGAAGGACCTCACTGCTTACAAAGGCACTCTCGGGGATTAACCTAAAGGGCAGCTGCCTTTTCGGAATGGAGACAGCAACCGAAACAGCAGCAGAGGATATGAATTCGATCTTCGGAAGGAGACCATGCTTAACAGATATGTTGAGAGTCATGACAAAACAACTCACGCAAAATTTCAGACAAATCCGATAATAAAAGCGCGCTCTACTGAAGACGCTCAAAAGTCAAGATCTAAGATCAGTTTTTGTGGCGGCTACATCAAGCTATGAACCGATTTGGCCCATACTTAGCAGAAATGTTGAAAGTCATAAGAAAAAACCTCACGTATTTCAGCCAAATCGGTTAATAATAACGCCCTCTAGAGACTCAAGAAATAAAATCGGGAGATCGATTTATATGGCAGCTATATCCGGCCATGAACCGATGCAAACCACAAACGGTTAATAATTGAGCGCTACAGAGGCTCAAGAAGTCAAGATCCGGCAGCTATATCTGACTATGAACCGATTTGGCCCATACTTGGCGGAAACGTTGGAAGTCATGACGAAACATCTCATGCGAAATTTCTGCCAAATCGGAAGTCAAGATACAAGATCGGTTTATATGGGAGCTATATCATGTTTGGGACCAATTTAAATCATGATTAGCACAGTTGTTGGAAGTCATGGCAAAACACCTCATGCAAAATTTCAGCCAAATCGGATAAGAATTGCGCGCTCTAGAGACTCAAGAAGTCAAAATACGTAATCGGTTTATATGGCGGGTATATTAGACAATGATCCGATTTGAACCATACTTACCACAGTTTTTGAATGTCATGACAAAACACCTCATGCAAAATTTCAGCCAAATTGTAAAATAAATACGACCTCTAGAGACTCAAGATATAAAATCGGAAGATCGGTTTATATGGCAGCTATATCCGTGCATGAACCGATGCAAACCACAAACGGATAATAATTGGGCGCTCTTGAGACTCAAGAATTCAAGATCCGTGATCGATTTCTATAAGAGCGATATCAGGCTATGAATCGATTTGGACCATAATTACGCAGTTGTTGGAAATCATGACAAAACATCTCATGCAAAATTTCAGGCAAATCGGATAATAACTGCGCGCTCTAGAGACTCAAGAAGCCAAGATACAAGATCGGGGATCGTTTTACATGGGGGCTATATCTGTTTATAGAGCGATTCGTATCACACTTGGCATGGATGTTGGATGTCATAACTCAAGTCTTTGTTCCAAATTTCAGCCAATTCAGGTGAACATTTAGGCTTCTAAGGGCTCAAAAAGTCAAAGCCGGGGATCGGTTTATATGGGGACTACATCCAAATCATTATCTTTCGATTGTCAACCAAACTAAAAACTAATTAGAATTTTTATACCCACCACCGAAGGATGGGGGTATATTCATTTTGTCATTCCGTTTGCAACACATCGAAATATCCATTTCCGACCCTATAAAGTATATATATTCTTGATCAGCGTAAAAATCTAAGACGATCTAGACATGTCCGTCCGTCTGTCCGTCTGTCTGTTGAAATTACGCTACAGCCTTTAAAAATAGAGATATTGAGCTGAAACTTTGCACAGATTCTTTTTTTGTCCATAAGCAGGTTAAGTTCGAAGATGGGCTATATCGGACTATATCTTGATATAGCCCCCATATAGACCGATCCTCCGTGAATTTGGCTCAGATCGGTCCAGATTTGGAAATAGCTGCCATATAGACCGATCCTCCGATTTAGGGTCTAAGGCCCATAAAAGCCACATTTATTATCCGATTTCGCTGAAATTTGGGACAGTGAGTAGCGTTAGGCCCTTCGACATCCTTCGTCAATTTGGCCCAGATCGGTTCAGATTTGGATATAGCTGCCATATAGACCGATCCTCCGATTTAGGGTCTAAGGCCCATAAAAGCCACATTTATTATCCGATCTTGCTGAAATTTGGGACAGTGAGTTGTGTTGTGCCCTTTCTTCAATTTGGCCCACATCGGTTCTGATTTGGATATAGCTGCCATATAGACCGATTTCTTGATTTATGGTTTTGGGTCCATAAAATGCTTATTTAATATCCGATGTCGCCAAAATTTGGGACAGTGAGTTAAGTTAAACCCCTTGACATACTTCTGAAATATCGCACAGATCGGTTCAGATTTGGATATAGCTGCCATATTGACCGATATCTACGTTTTAGGTTTTGGGGCCATAAAAGACGCATTTATTGTCCGATGTCGCTGAAATTTGAGACAATGAGTTTGGTTAGGCTCTTCGAAGCTCTTCTTCAATTTTGCCCAGATCGGTCGAGGTTTGAATATAGCTGCCATATAGACCGATATCGCGATTTAAGGTCTTGGCCCCATAAAAGGCGCATTTATAATCCGATTTTACTGAAATTTGACACAGTGACTTATGTTAGGCTTTTCGACATCCGTGTAGTATATGGTTCAGATCGGTTTATTTTTAGATATAGCTAGTGTACTTTTAGTATTTGGTCCAAATCGGAACATATTTTGATATAACTGATATGGGACATAAGTTATGAAATTTCCACCGAATTTTGATGAAAGGTGGTTTACATATATTCCCGAGGTGGTGGGTGGCCTTTTTACTTGCTTAACTACAAGACGTCCAATTTGTTTTGTAGAAAATTTGAAAGATATCACAAAGAAATGGATTGAGAAACAGAAACGGCTGTATGTTTAACAGCACAACATGAAACAATACAAAGAGGCGTATCAAGCGGGGTTAGCCAACATTCATGCCGACACGGTGGCAGTTTCGGTGTACATCTACCGGGTGAATGTAGTCCTTTGAAAAATACCGCCACCCATTGCACCTAAATACATATATAACCCGATCTGCCGATTATGTGGCTGAAATTTTGTGCGTAGTCAAAACCATTAATGGTCCCAATAGGTTCTTAACCTAGTATAGCTCCAACAGCATAGCATTTCATATCCATTGTCTTCTGTTTGCTTAAAAAAAAACACCAGGCAAAGAACTTGACACATGCGATCCATGGTCGAGGGTTTATAAGATTCGGCACCGCCCTTTCCATGGTTCAAAGAAGCTCTTTGCGTCTTTTAACCAGTCTCTACTTCACATAGCTCGATTACATATCAGCCTCACTGATATGTAATCATTAGTGCGCCGCTTATAACATACCGCCAAGTCTCATCTTCATTTACCAGGAGAAAATAAGGATGTCCAAAGTGTCTCCATGTTATTTAAACCTATCCGTGTATCATGAAAGGCACTGTCAATACACCGACTGCTACCGTCGTACGTTCCATGTATGAGTCACAAACGTCAAACTCAGGCGTGGTTGGTCAATACTATCACAGATCTCCTTCAGGGTACGGTGAGAAAACTGTCTAGATGGGCGAGGGCAAATGGGCTTGGCATAAAGCTCAGAAAGACAGAGCGGGTGTTGTTCCCCAGAAGGAGGACGTATGACGAGTTCAGGGGACTGGTCCTTAATGGAGTGAATCTGCCTGGGCGTTATTCTTGATCATAAATAGAACGGGAGAATGGACGTTGAAGAGAGAGTTAAACGGAGTCTGAGTGCACTCTATTCATGGCACAACTCAATAGAAAGGAGTTGGGAACATAGACCAGGTGCGATCCACTGGATGTACTTTGCTGTGGATTACTGATATTCACCTATGAGCTCTTGGTGTGGCACCGGGTCGTGGAGAGGTTGAGTCTACTCGGTATGATGGAGGAGGTACAGGGTATTGCGGCAATGCTGATATCGGGGGCGAGGAGGAGTGCTCCGAAAACAACTTGCACGCGGAGGGCGTGTCGTTGAGGTCTGCCTTCTGACTGATGTAGTCGGGGAAATGGCACTCTTCGGATTTCGGGCATTCATTTGTTCTGCGGAAGGCCAATGGCGTGGAACGACGACGTGGCATTGGCGACGCGACATATTGTGTACCGGGCGGATCTTTCTTTAATGGAGAATTGGAGTTTGTCTTCCCGGAGAGGTAGCTTTGGGCTGGAAGCGGCCCGAACTTCTCCGGTCCCTCTTTTTACAGGGATTGGTCCAAGTCTAAGATGCAGTGTCTTGCATAAGTTAGTACTAGGCTTTAAGCCCATTTGCAAGCATTTGTTTCACTTATCTATCATATGACGTTTAAGTCATTCTATTACCATATTGGATATGATTTTTGCAACGAAAATACTCAAACCGCGCCACTGTGCGGTTTAACTATAGAGCGAAGCCTACTAAGTGTCATTCTCCACTAACAAATTTCCAGGCAGTCATCGATCTGCTGGGTAAAAGTCACTGTACGGTCTACGCTATCAATGGCACGATTTTCTATCAACATGTGACTTATCTGTCAATCTCAGCATGACCCCCCCACACGTCAGCGATAATGGTGAGATTTTGTAAACAACAGCAAAAATTCAACATTCGCAAATACCAAAGCCAAGTCACCTCACATCACTGACAAAACAATTTTGCTCTGATCAAGAAACGCCAAATTAGACAGAGAGTAACAAACCAATGGACAAATACGATATTCTGTGGCTGTTGTTAGCAATAGGGGTAAGACTGCGACTGAGACTTTAGAATTTTTAAAAGGATAACGAAAAATAATGCCCATTCCTTTGCAGCAATTAATGATAGGCATTACAGCATCCTCCTCTGGTGGCACACATTCGATTAAGGAATTCATACAACCCCCGACAGATAAGCGGTATGAACTCTACGATTTCATTGCCACCAGAATCGATGACTGGAGCACCAGGCAATTACTTATTGAGGGTTCTACATACTCCTCGATGTTAGTGGCCTATAAGGATTTCATGCACACACACAAAGGTGATAAAACCTATGCAGATCCCTCCTATGGAAAGCTGCAACAGCAAATAGAACGTTTCATCGGTGCAACTGAGAAACTAAGACAAGATCCTCAAAATTGTGCTCTGCAGAATCGGGCATCCCAGGAGCTGGAGGAAATATCCAAATGCATGGAATTTTTAAGCAACAGCAATAACCACGATACAGCTTTGCTAAATATCATACGTACCAGATACATTGAGGCCAACTCCAGGATTAGTCAAGACTTTGTGCCAGCTCTTAATGCATTTTTTGAACGCCTACCTACGGTCATTTATAATTTTAAGCAAAACCTAAACAATGCCCAAAAGGAGGAGTACAAGGAATTGCTGCAGTGTTGCAATGAGTTCGTTCCCTCAGCTAGTCTACAGAAGAAATATCAAGTTTTCGATCGACTTACAAAACTTATTATACGTGGAAGGCAACCCCGGGATCCCGCTACGAATGCCAATTGCAAATGGGAAACTTCAAAGTTTGTGGAGTTTCCGCAGAAAATCAACTCATGGTCTATAGGAAGAGTCAAATGAGTTAAAGTCCAAAAGAGGCCTAACATTTTATTTTAAACTTTAATTTAATCAATAAATTATAGATTCGATTTGAATAAGGAGAAAGAAGGATTGCTGACAAAGTCTCAAAGTTCAGTTTCTTGGGTCCTATGTGCTTATGGTAGAAGCTGCTCTTGTTCTCTATCCATTCTCCCGTGGTCTAAAGTTTCATAACAGCAATGGTTACTTCATACTTAAACTATATGTCAATGGGTCGGATATCTAAAATAGACTCCATTGCCCTAGAGGGAGTGGTCCCTATCGCCCCGCCTATGTCAATATAAGATATTCTTCAAAGCTATTGTAATGTCCACATGTTTCACTTTTTCTTCCTTGGAGTCCACCAAACTATTGAGTCGTTAGTTAGTATGGGCCTAATCAAGTTCCTATGGAGCCTTTGGACTTTCCTCGGATTCAAACCTCATAGTGTCCGACTGCTATTATGCGCCTTTTCAGTACACTCCTTAATAAGACACTTCCAGTTCAGCCCAACATCACTCCAAATGTCATATTCGTAATCTAATCTAAAATATCTTTCATTTGAACCCCATACAGCCATGGTCGGTTGATATGCCCATTTGAGGGTATTTGGGGATGGGACGACCTCCCATTACTTGTAATTTTGTATGCCATATTTGTAATCTACTGCCAAATACTTATCATTTGAGTCCCATATTGATAGAAACGTCGAATATATCTGTTTAGGGGAGTTTTAGGGTTGGGGCGGCCCGCTGGGTACTGGGCCCCAACTTTTAATACGATATTCGTTTTCCGGTCTCCAATATCTTTCATTTGATAACCATATTGTGCCCATTGGTCCATTTTTGGTTAAGGGTAGCGTTTTTGGGGTAAGGGGGAGGGTCCGCCCCCATCTGATATCTAAAAATTATATAAACTATGTTTCCCTCCATACCAGGGGCGGCCGGCTGGATACTTGGACCCAAATTTTAATACGATATTCGTTTTCTAGTCTCCAATACCTTTTATTTGATAGCCATACTGTGCCCATCAGTCCACTTTTGGTTAAGGGTAGCGTTTTTGAGGTAAGGGGGAGGGTCCGCCCCCATCCGATATCTAAAAATTATATAAACTATCTTTCCCTCCATACCAACACAATATGCGAAAATTTCGAGAAAATCGTTTCCGCCGTTTTTATATCCACCGCCATAGGATGGGGGTATACTTATCTAGTCATTCCGTTTGAAACATCTCGAAAAATTCGTCTATATATTCGAAATATTTGATCGTCTCGACGTCCTGAGTCGATTTTGCCATGTCCGTCCCTCCGTCTGTCGAAATCACGATAGAGGTCGAACGCGTTAAGCTAGCCGCTTTAAATTTTGCACAGATACTTAATATTGATGTAGGTCGTTGAGAATTGCAAATAGGTCATATCGGTTTAGATTTGGATATAGCTCCCATATAAACCGATCTTCCGAATTGATTTCAAGCCGCAATTGTTGTCCGATTTGGTTGAAATTTTGCATGTAGTGTTCTGTTATGACTTCCAACAACTGTGTTAAGTACAGTCTAAATCGGTCTATAACCTGATATAGCTCCCATATAAACCGATGTTGGATCTTGACTTCGTTAGCCACTAGAGGGAGCACTTTTCTTCCGATTTGTCTGAAATTAAGCGCGTAGTGTTCTGTTATGACTTCCAACAACTGTGTTTTGTGTATGCTTCAAATCTGTCTATAATCTGATATAGCTTCCAGATTATAGACAGATCTGGGATCTTGATTTCTTAGGCCTCTAGAGGGCGCCATTCTCATTCGATTTGGTGGAAATTTTGCATGAGGTGTCTTGTTGTGACTTTCAACAACTGTGCTAAGTATGGTTCAAATCGATCTATAATCTGGTATAGATGCCATTTAAACCGATCTGGGATCTTGACTTCTAAGGCCTCTAGAGGGCGCAATTCTTATCCGAATTGGATGAAATTTTGTACGAAATGTTTCATTATGACTTCCAATAACTGTACTTCTTGAGCCATTACAAGCGGCAATTTTTGTCCGATTTGGCTGAAATGTTGCACGTTGTTTTCGGTTTACACTTTCAACATTTGTGCCAGGTACGGTTCGAATCGATCTGTAACCTGATATAGATCCCATGTAAACCGGTCTCTCGATCATCCTTGTTTGGTTCCTAGTAGCTTTCGTTTTTGCTGGTTTGACAGAAATTTGGTATTATGTTTGACAGAAATTATGCCCTTCAATTAAAAATATTCGGTATAAATTTTTAACAGAATCCATGGTGGTGGGTTCCCAAAATTCGGCCCAGCTAACTTAGCACGCTCCTACTTGTTGAGTATTTACGGAACAAACAAACAAACCGAGTCCGATATAGCCGCGATTTGTTAATATTCGCATTTGGGGGAGGTTTTGGGGGGTGGATTCACCTTCTATAGCTGGACCTGATTTTGTATGCCAGATTCGTAATCTACTGCCGAATACCTTTCATTTGAGGTCCACATGGACATGAACGTTCAACTTGTCTGCTTGGAAGAGTTTTTGGGTTAGGGCGACGTTCTGGGTACTTGTACCCAATTTTTAATACAATATTCGTATTTTGCTCTTCAATACCTTTCATTTGATATCCATATTGTACTTATCGGTCCATTTTGATTTTGTGTCGTGTTTTTGGGGTAACGGGGAAGGGTCCGCCCCCTTCCAATATTAACAAATAATTGAAGCCTATTTCTCCTTCCTGACCATATTCGAAGTCTACTCCCGAATACCTTCCATTTGAGTCCCATATTTCCATGGTCGTGCAATAAACCTATTTTATGGGATTTATGGTAGGCGCAAGAACACCTTCCCCCCCCCCTCCCCCCCCCCCTATTTTTATTTGGACCCAATTCTTAATATGAAATTCGTTCTCTATTCCTGAATACCTTTCATTTGAGTCCCATATTGTGCCGATTGGTACACATTAATTTTTGGGAAGTGGTAAGGGGGAGGTTCCGCCCCCCTTCCGACATCAAAAAATTATATTACCTACGTTTCCCTCCAGACCAATCTTCACAATCTGTGAAAGGTAATGGGTTCAGTCGTTTTTGAGCCTATACGGAACAAGCAAACACAAATTGATTTTTGTACCCTTCACCACTTCCGTGATGAGTGCTTGCAACACCCAGAAGGGAGAAAGATAGACCCATTGATAAGTATGCCGAACTACTCAGAATCTCTTTCTGATTCGATTTCGCCTACGACCGTTTGTCTGTCTGCCCGTCTGTCCATGTTCATTTGTGTATAAACTTAAGGTCGCATTTTTATACGATCGCCTTCAAATTTGGCACATGCATTTTTTTGGCCTAGGGACGAAGCCTATTGAAATTGGAAAAAATCGGTTCAGATTCGGATATAGCACCCACATATATGTTCGTTCGATTTTCAGTAATAATGCAATAAAATCCTCATTTGTAAACCCATTCTCACGAAATTTTACACGAGGGGTTCGCTTTTAAGTCTCGACATTATTGGTGAATTTCATAGAAATCGGTTCAGATTAAGATATAGCTCCCATATATATGTTCGTTCGATTTTCAATGATAATGCAATAAAGTAGTCATTTGTTAACCGATTCACTCGAAATTTGGCAGTAAGGATTTTCTCTTGACTCTCGACATTACAGGTGAATTTCATGGAAATCGGTTCAGATTTAGATATAGCTCCCATTTACATGTTCCTCCGATTTTGGGACATTTTGCAATAAAGTGCTCACTAGTTAACCGATTCTCTCAAAATTTGGCAGGAAGGATTTCCTTATGACTCCCCACATAACTGGTGAGTTTCATAGAAATCGGTTCAGATTTGGATATAACTGTTACATATGTATATCGCCCGATTTTCAGGTCTAGAGCTACTGCAAGCACATTCATTGACCAATCTTGCCAAAACTGTGCACAACGCTTTCCTCCACAATATCCAAGAAATTTGGTCAAAATCGATTCAGATTTCGATGTAGCGGACCCTCCCCCGGGGGGGCGGACGCTCCCCTTTACCCCAAAAGTACTACCCAAAAATAAAAGTGGACCGATCGGAACAAAATTGGATTCAAATGAAAGCTATTCAAGAGTAGATTACGAATTTCATAATAAAAGTTGGATCCAATTACCTAGAGGGCCGCCCCAGCCACAAAATCCCATTAAAATAGGTTTATTTGACGATCGTGACAATATGAGACTCAAATAAAAGGTATTCGGGAGTAGATAACGAATATGGCCAGGAAGTAGGAATAGACTCTATAATTTATTGAAAACGGAAGGGGGCGGAACCTCAACCGTTACCCCAAAAATACCACCTAAAATCTAAAGTGGACCGATAAGGACAATATGGGTATCAAATGAAAGGTATTTGGGAGTAGAATGCGAATATGGCATTGAGGTCGCCCAACCTCAAAAACTCCCTCAAACAGATAAGGACAGTGGACCGATATGGACAATATGGGTATCAAATGAAAAGTATGCGGGAGTAGATAACGAATCTGGTCACACACCCCCACAAAAACGCCCAAAATAGGCACATTAGCCAATCACGGATATATGGGACTCGGTTTGTTTGTTCCGTATAGACTGAAAAACGGCAGAACCGATTTTCTCGACATTTTCGCATGTGGTGTAGGTTGATCTGAAAAGAAACATAGGCTATATAATTTTTCGGTGTCCTAAGGGGGACGGAGCCTCCCCCTTACGCCAAAAACACATGCCAAAATCAAAAGTGGATTGATCGCAACAATACAGGTATCAAATCAAAGCTATTGGAGAGTATAATACGAATATGGTGTTAAAATTTGAGTCTAAGTACCCATCGGGCCGCCCCAACCCAAAACTCTTCCAAACAGACAAATTGGACATTAATTTCAATATGGGCCTCAAATGAAAGGTATTCGGGAGTAGATTTCGAATCTGGCATACAAAATCAAATTGTAGTATAGGGGGTCATGCCACGCCTCAAAAACGCCATTAGACCCATTATGACTATATGATACTTGGATGAACCGATTTTCTTAAAATTTTCATAGATTGTGTACGTTTGTCTGGAAGGAAACATAGGCTATATAATTTTTAAATATCGGGTGGAGGCGGACCGTCCCCTTTACCCCAAAAACGCCACCCATATCCAAAAGTGGTCCGATGGGCACAATAAGGGTATCAAATGAAAGGTATTGGGGACCAGAAAACAAATATGCTATTATAATTGGGGTTCAAGTACCCAGCGGATCGGGCCCTGTTCGGCTAGTATATATAATGTTCGTCAGGTTTTGGGTAATTTGCAACAATGTTATCCCATCTGAAAACATCTGCCGAGGTCCATTAAAATTGGTTCAGAATTAGATATAGCTCCCACTTTATGTTCATAGGGTAGGTGCAGGGTATTATATAGTCGGCAACGCCCGACTTTTGCCTTTTCTTACTGGCTATTATAAGATGTTGTCAAAATTTCATTGCTATAGAAGATTTGCGGTAATTTTCTCTCAATTGCGTTTATTGGTTATTTTGCTGCGGAGTTCCAAAATCTTACAATATGTTTCCAATTCTTCTTCTAAAAATTATTTGCAAATTGAATTTTACACTTTGCCTCCAAAATAGGTCGCTCGTCGGGAAATAGGCCCATAAATTCAATAGCTAAAATATGTTGCCTGATGTCATCGTCTTCCTTGGCAAATTTCTCATACCAATGCAAAATGTCGTCATTCTCCTGCTTGCCATTCGCATCCAAACTATTGATAAAAGTCTGCACAGTGGTTGCCAGCCACAAATGGAACTTTTCGGAAGATTTTTTCAAAATGGGACGCATGACCAACATCATATCGGCATATTTCATAAGCCATCCCTCTTGAAGTTTATGATTTTCCTGTGACTTGAAAAGTTTCTTTAGCCGCTCGTGTTCCGTTCGCAAGGATATTTGAAGCTCACAGTTATCTGCATCCGTTGCAAGTTTCTCCAATAGCTCTAAACATTTGCCTATGCTTTGGCGAAGTGACACATGCTGAGGAGAGTTCTTTAGGGCAGCATCATTTTCCGACCATTTCTTTAAATCCTTGATGTAATTCAACATTGAGGGAAAGACTTCCACAGGCCATAGACTTTTTTGAAAATTTCCATAGGCGTCCTCAATTAGTTTATAACGCTGAGTATCTTTTAGAGATTGAACTGCATTTTCATTATCCAACGGCAGGGTTAGAGAGGACTAGAGGAAAGATTGTTTGTTACAAAATGATTGACATTTTTAAAATTCCTCTACTACTTGCCTGTATTGCTGCAATCACAAATAAGGCTATCAGAAATTTATTCATTGTTGTGCTTGTTTATTTAGTTTAAATTTTTCGAATTTTATTACAATCAATGATCTCGCATTTGAGACTGACTGACCCTCAAGCTAAATTTTTCTTCCTTTTATACATATGGAAAATCAATGATTTATTTTCTTATCTCATTTCATTTATTAGTTGAATTATCAGACTCAACGTCCGCTTGTCTGGGCATTTCCCAAAACCCATAATCAGCTGCATTTTAATACATTATTTTTTTTTTCAATTTTCTTAAACAGGAATTCCGAGGAATTCATGGTAGAATAAAATTTATTGATTAATCAACACAGGAATAATTAATTAATCAATTTTATTCTACCATGAAAGAGTTTCTGTTTAATTTTGCCAATTTTTTGGCCTGCCAAGAAACGAAAACAAGTAAAGGCGTACTAAGTTCGGCCCGACCGAATCTTGGGAACTCACCCAAGCGCAGTTGTTGAAATTTTAACAGAACACCGCATGCCAAATCGGACGAAAATTGCGGTCTCCAGGGACTCAAGAAGTCAAATCGGGAGATCGGTTTACATGGGAGCTATATTAGGTTATAGACCGATGTGGACCATACTAGGCATAGTTGTTGGAAGTCATTACAGAACACTACACACAAAATTTCAGCTAAATCGAACAAAAACTGCGGCTTCCAGGGGCTCAAGAAGTTATTGGGTTGCCCAAAAAGTAATTGCGGATTTTTCATATAGTCGGCGTTGACAAATTTTTTCACAGCTTGTGACTCTGTAATTGCATTCTTTCTTCTGTCAGTTATCAGCTGTTACTTTTAGCTTGCTTTAGAAAAAAGTGTAAAAAAAGTATATTTGATTAAAGATCATTCTAAGTTTTATTAAAAATGCATTTACTTTCTTTTAAAAAATCCGCAATTACTTTTTGGGCAACCCAATAAATCGGGAAATCGGTTTATATGGGAGCTATATCAGGTTCTTGACCGATTTATACCGTTCTTGGCACAGTTGTTGGAAGTCATAACAAAACACTACTTGCAAAATTTGAGCCAAATCGGACAAAAATTGCGGCTTCCAGGGTAAATCGTTTTATATGGAAGCTATATCATGTTATAGCCCGATTTGAACCGTACTTGACACAGTTGTTGGAAGTCGTAAGAGAACCCCTCATGCAAAATTTCAGCCTAATCGGACGAAAATTGCGGCTTGTAAGGGCTCAAGAAGTCAAATCGGGAGATCGGTTTATATAGGAGCTATATCAGGTTATATCCCGATTTGAACCGTACTTGACACAGTTGTTGGAAGTCGTAAGATAACCCCTCATGCAAAATTTCAGCCAAATCGGACAAAAATTGCGGCTTGTAAGGGCTCAAGAAGTCAAATCGGGAGATCGTTTTATATAGGAGCTATATCAGCTTATAGACCGATTTGGACCGTACTTGACAAAGTTATTGGAAGTCATAAGAAAACACCGCGTGCGCAATATTAGCCAAATCGGACGAAAATTGCGGTCTCCAGGGGCTCAAGAAGTCAAATCGGGAGATCGGTTTATATGGGAGCTATATCAGGTTCTTGACCGATTTATACCGTTCTTGTCACAGTTGTTGGAAGTCATAACAAAACACTTTTTGCAAAATTTGAGCCAAATCGGACAAAAATTGCGGTCTCCAGGGGCTCAAGAAGTCAAATCGCGAGATCGGCTTATATGGGAGCTATATCAGGTTATAGACCGATTTAGACCGTACTTGACAAAGTTATTGGAAGTCATAAGAAAACACCGCGTGCGCAATATTAGCCAAATCGGACGAAAATTGCGGTCTCCAGGGGCTCAAGACGTCAAATAGGGAGATCGGTTTATATAGGAGCTATATCAGGTAATAAACCGATTTGGACCGTACTTGGTACATTTGTTGGAAGTCATAACGGAGCACCAAATGCAAAATTTCAACCAAATCGGATTAAAATTGCGGTCTCCAGGTTCTCAAGAAGTCAAATCGGAAGATCGGCTTATATGGGAGCTACATCAGGTTTTTGACCGATTTATACCGTACTTGACAAAGTTATTGGAAGTCATAACAAAACACTACTTGCAAAATAAATGGAACCTATATCATGTTATAGCCCGATTTGAACTGTTCTTGACACAGTTGTTGGAAGTCGTAAGAGAACCCCTCATGCAAAATTACAGCCAAATCGGGCAAAAATTGTGGATTTAAGAGCTCAAGAAGTCAAATCGTGAGATCGGTTTATATGGGAGCTATATCAAGTTATAGACCGATTTGGAAGTTATTGGAAGTCATAACAGAGCACAATATGAAAAATTTCAGCCAAATCGGACAAAAAGGCGTTGGTAGGTGTCGAAAGGCTAAACCGAGCGTGAAATTATGCGGCGGAACGTTAGGCGTCTGAAGAAGCGATTCGAAAGAGCAAATACTTCCAATGCCGAGGATCTTGTCTCACGCCGAAACGATTACCTTAGCAATCTGAGAACGTACAATCGGCGGTTGATTGGCAGCAAGAAAGATCACTTGAGGAGATTTGTACGGGACAACAGAGGTGATTCATGGTGCAAGGTATAACGCGTGTGCCGGCGCTGTGGACAATAAGGTCCGAGTCAAGGTGACCTTGGCGGTTTTAGAGTGGGGGACAATGTGTTGACTGATCCGGATAAGCACGAACAGACTCCCAGTATGGAAATAATAGTGCTTCCTCCAAGTTTGGAAAGGGGCGAGTTAGTGGACACTGTCTGCCGGCCTAGAAGCGGGAGGTCATGGACGGTATGACTGAACAAATGGTAAAAGCATCTGGAGACTATACCTAACCATGTCTAGTTGATCCTTACACGATGTGTCGAAGTAAGCTATTTCCCTCGTACGTAGAAATTTGCCCGAGTCATGGTCCTTCTGAAATCGCCCTATCGATTGATGAGCAAACCAAGACCATATCGGGGCATCAGTCTCCTCCCCGTGCTTGCAAAAGTATTGGAGAGGATAATGGTGACAAGATTTAGGGTGGGCTATGAGGAGGGTACTTCTCCGTACCAGTACGGCTTTCGGGAGGAAAAGAGCACTGTAGATGCCTGAATCCATGTGCAAAACTATGTAAGAGAGTCAAGCGCCAAATATGTCCTTGGCATATTTGTCGATTTCAAAGGCGTTTGATTACCTTTCATGGCGTAGTGAACTCACGAGATTAGGCGGAATAGGTTGTGGGGAACTTTCTCTCTGGTATAGTTACTTGTGTGATAGAAGAGCTTGCATGGTTGGTGCTGACGGTTTGGAACGATATTCAGCGTGGCTGCCATCAGGCGTCCATCTGTGCTCCATATATATGGAACCTTATGATGGATCCCCAATTGGGATGTCTTGCTGCGTCCTTCAAGATCAGTGAATATGCGGATGACCTGCCCATTATGGTTGAAGGAGATTCGAGACTTGCGCTGTAAACTGGCATGGGCATTATGCGCGAGTGTAGCGATTGTGTTAGTGTTGACATCGCGGAGGAAAAAACCGGGACAATGTTGCATCTTGTCGAGGATTCGTTCACCCACGATTCGACCTGGCGAAGCTAGTATCAGAAACGTATTGCTCGTAAAATATCTGGGAGTGACTGTTTCAGAGCCCGGCCGGCACGAGATAACTATGAAAACCACAGAGGCTGGAACTTTAAGCTCCGACTTATGTGGTGTCTATATTTATCACGGGAAGCTTAACTGAAAGCAACCGGGCGTGTCCACAGGTTGCAGATGGTGGAAAGCTACGTTTTTATGCGGAGTAGCTACAAATGCGGGCGCAGGCAGTCGGCGTTTTTCGAGAGGGGAGTCAGGTGGCACTGGCTCTTAATTAAATACTGAGTGTCAATGATACACGAGATGACAAGGCGAGTTATTGGCGTCTTCAAATAACCAATGGCCAACATCGGAGTCTGTTCCCAGGTTAGGGGCGGCTGGAGACGAGCATCGGATTTTGAAGCAAGCGCCTCGCGACAACGAGGGATACATGTGCGATCCCACTAAGCCCATGCGGTTGGGACGCCAGCCCCGAAGAACTATGAGAAACAAAGGCGTTTTCCGAAAGGGGAGTCAGATGGCACTGGCTCTTATTTAAATACTTTGTGGCAAAGATACTCGAGATTACAAGGCCAGTTATTGGCGTCTTCAAATAACCAATGGCCAACATCGGCGTCTGTTCCTAGGTTAGGGGCGGCTGGAGACGAGCGTCGGATCTTAAAGCAAGCGGCTCGCGACAAAGAGGGATACATGTGAGATCCCACTAAACCCATGGTTGGGACGATGGGCCAGTCTCGGAGAAATATAAGAAACAAAGGACTAGTAAAAACGGACCCCCCTAACGTTGACGACCCACGCAAACGAAGAAGAGACATCATTTGCGGACCTGCACCTGGAATGTCCGCACTCTCCATAGAGAAGGTGCAGCATACGCGCTGGCGGATGTATTGGGAAAGTACAAGGCAGATATTACCGCTTTAGAGGAAGTGCGATAGAGAGATAATGGTGTCACAACAACACCAAACGGTGACGAACAACACCAACGCGCAATAACACGAGGCATGAATTTGTCTGTGGATTTGTGGTTAGTCGGAAACTGAAACACCTTGTCTCAAGCTGTATTCGGGTGGATGAGAGGCTAGCCACAATCCGCATAAAAGCCAAATTCTTCGACATCAGCCTTATTGGTGCCTATGCCAAGACTGTTTCAGAGAGAATGGGTTTTCTGGTCCATTTGGATCGAGTGAAGGAGAATATGACTGGAGTAGCCGCAATGGTTAAGAGTGTTCTGAGAAGTGATTGGGGTCTTAGTCGTCACGCTATTCAGTATATATATATAGTGCTTGCTGGCACAAAATGTGAAGCGCCTGTGTGGCTCGGATTTGCTGCGACTGTCTTGGAACAAAAGAAGATCCTGTCATCTCAGGGGTGTCAATGCTGGCTTGCTTGCCTGTGTGTAAAACTGTCTCAACAGATATACTACAGGTATTGCTTGGCGCGCCCCCGCTTGATTTACTCAAGAGTTACATGGCTGTTCTGCTCAGTGTGTGTGTGTATAGCGCTCGTTAAATATCTGGGAGTGACTGTTTCAGAGAGAATGGGTTTCCTGCTCCATTTGGTTCGAGTGAAGGAGAAGATGACTGGAGTAGCCGAAATGATTAAGCATGTTCTGAGAAGTGATTGGGGTCTTAGTCATCGCGCTGTTCGATCCATATATGCTGATCTATTTGTTGCTAGTGCAAATTATGGAGCACCTGTGTGGCACTGAAATTGTGCGACTGTCCTTGAACGAAAGAAGATCCTCTCATGTCAAAGGGTGGCAATGCAATGCCGGCTTGCTTGCCAGTGTGTAGTACTGTTTCGACTGATGTACTACAGGTATTGCTTGGCGCGCCCCTGCTTGATTTACTCGTAAGTTGCAAGGCTGTTCAGTATAGTGTGAGAAAGCGAATTATATCACTGCTTCTGAGCTGGTGGATTTGGATGTTTAGCGGATCAAGGCGCTTCTTTTTGAGCATCTTGATGATAGGTGGAAAACCAGATGGACAAACAATGACAATGGTCGCGTGATTTATAAATTTATTCGAGACGCGTCGTTCGTACGAGACCGCCCGGACTTTGCCTCCGACCTACGTCTGGGCTTCATATTGATCGGACACGGCTCCCTTAATCCATTTTTGCATCAGAGGAACTTGTCTGCAACTGATTTGTGCGACTGTGGGAGACCTGAGGACTGGAGGCATGTTCTGACTGAATGCCTGTACTATGCAGAGATTTAGGCGCGTTGGGGATTAGCGAGTGAGGCCACCGAAGCGCAGAGGTTAGCATGTGCGCCTATAACACCGAACGCTTGGGTTCAAATCCCGGCGTAAATATCAACATTTTTTCAGCGGTGGTTATCCCCTTAAAAATACTGGCGACATTTGTAAGGTATCCACCTTCGGCCTATTTCTGGGCTTCATACTGGCGGGACATGGCTCTCTTAATGTATTTTTGTGTCAAAGAAACTTATCCGCGACTGGTTTGTGAGACTTTGGGAGACCTGAGGACTGGAGGCATGTGCTGACTGAATACCCGTACTATGCAGATATTAGAGATTTAGTCGCGATGGGGATTAGCAAGTGAGGCCACCGAGGCACAGAGGTTAGCATGTCCGTCTATAACACCGAACGCCTGAGTTCAAATCCCGGCGTGAATATCACCAAAATTTTTTAGCGGTGGTTATCGCCTTAAAAATAATGGCGACATTTGTAAGGTATCCAGCAATGTTAAAACTTCTCTACTAAGTAGTGTCGCTATGCGGCATGCCGTTCGGACTCGGCAATAAAAAGGTGGATCCTTTTCATTGAGCTTAAATATTAATCGGAATGCACTCATTGATATGAGAGAAGTATCCCCTGTTCCTTAATGGAATGTTCGTGGGAAATTTGATATTTTGGGAATTAGCGAGGCGGTGTGGAATTTCAGTAGGTCCCTCGAAAACGAGACGACTGTTGCAAGGCTGGCCACCTTTTCCCGGAAAGTATTTATTAGGAGACGGACAAGACTTAGTGGAGGCATGGTGTTGGTGTTGCTGTACTGACGCTACCGAGTGATTTGGTGCTCTGCATGACATGACCTGGCACCTGCCTTTCCCATATTGATGCTGCGGTGATTGCTCTTCGTTGTCTCCCGTTGCCTTTGCGGTTGTTATGGGTCATCCGGAAGGCCTTGATTGTTGAGTCCCATGTTGGAGCTGACATGTGTGGCGTGCTGCCGTGTCCAGTTTGTGTACATCGTCCTGGTGTATGTTGTTTTTGTGCATGCTCAAGTATGCTGGCTGTAGGTCGGCTTAGGGCGATTTCTTTTTCCTAGGTGACCAGTCTGGAACTGTTTGGGCTTCAACTGGTACTAGTCGATTTAGGCTACGAAGTACGACCGGAGACTTTAATCTGACACCATGGGTGTGAGCAACCCCTGGAACTTCGGTTCCAGACTGACAATGATGAGGCCCCATTGGGGAGTAACGCGGTAGCTGTGGTTTGAACCAGAATCGCGGGTAGAGCACAAGACCGCTCGGCATGGAGTTGCGTTTTCAACCGGGTGCCGTGACCCATAGATCAGAAGGAGTTTTAGATAGTGCTCCGCTTCTAACTAAGGAGTTCTCACCCTTGGGCCTCGCAGGATTGGGCCATGATGGCAGGCATCTGCGTTAAACACGACATTAGTATGGCACCTGTCTCCTCTGGAGGAGAGAATATTCCATTAACTAGAAGCGCAAAATACCTGGGTGTTTTGCTGGACAGGAAATTGATCTCTAATTCAAACATTTTGGAAACGGCAAGAAAGGCAACTCTGGCCATTGTGGCTAGAAAAATTGCTGTGAGGCTAAGAGATCTTTCTCTTTGGTCATGCGGCGGCTATGGCTCCTTGATACAATGCCCGATTTTCAGCTTGGCTGTCGCTGGCTAGAACATACGTCTCAGTCATTGTGTCCGTTATGACAAGTCACTGTCTGATCGGAAGTAACGATTTTTGCAGAAGCTTCGAGGACATCGAGGAAGAAGCGACTATAGAACATCTGCTGGGTGTGTGTCCCGCACTGGATGCCAGAAGGTACTCCACTTTAGGATCTCATTTCTTTGAGAACTTGTCTGATTTAGCAGATGTGAACATTCGCAAGTTATTGAGCTTTTTAAAGCGAACAGTAGAAACTAGAAGGCATCTTCCTCCTTCTGTTCCTGTGGTATCACAATGGGCAAAAACGTCTATATGAGTCTGATGGCAGACTGCCACTTAAACTTAACCTAACCTAATACCCTGTACCACAGTAGTGCTGTAGGCTAGAGTAAAATGTTGACAAAATTTTCTATTTTGATCAAATTTTCTAGACAAAAATAACATTTGTAAATTTTTACAAAAGTTTCAATAAAAATAAAATTTCAAAATTTTTTGTTTATTTCGTAGAACATAGATAAGGGTGTTGTTGTTTTTATTCAAAGCGAAGCTGATAAGGAAATCATTGAAAGCTACCTCTCCGAGGAATATAAAAACACCAATGAAATCATTACAAATACTTCAGTTGCAGTGAAAACAACCATTAAAAATGATAATATCGCCTTTTAAATGGACAATATTGTTGGTAGCCATAATAGCAGTACAGGTCTGCATATTCCATAGAATTCTTAAAAATATTCCCGATTTTTTAAAATCCAAATATTTTTCAGCCAATCCTCTCCACCGCTGTTCCTGAAAGCAATGAGATATCCGATTTACAGCAAAGCAAACGCTACAAATTAGTAGCATTTGCTTTTGAAAGCCTCCAAAGGAGCTTATGGCCCGAGGAGCTTTACCCAGCTATGAAAAATTATTTGAATGATGTCAAAAAATGGTCTGACCATGATGAGATGTTACAGCAATCCCTATACTATGTCAAAATCCAACAGACCCTTAAAACTTGTCTGGATCTTTTGGAGGAACTTTCAAATCATCCCTTTAACTGCGCCCAAGAAATGGCTTTAAAAGCTAAACATGATACTTTAAAAGCTTTGTTCAAATCCGTGGAAAGTGAGAGATGCCAACAAATGTGGGCATCAAAATATTTAGATTTCACCTTGCAGATGAGAACTATTTTACGAAAATCTGCAGACAAGTTTTACATCATACTCACGGCTGCTGTCGCTGCATACGACAAGAGTTTGGATGAGGTTGAGGAATATGAGGAGGTGGACATATTGCGATGGAATGAACGATTTATAAAGGAAACAGATTTTAACAGAAAACAATTACTAACCATTGAATTCATGGGCCTATTTCCGGATGAGAGGAACATTCTAGAATCGAACTGCAAAATACAATATACTAATTTTTTGTAAACAAAATCGAAACAAAAGGTCTTTAAAAAAGTCCATTGAATGGCACCTAAAAAGCTAATTTTGTCAAAAACATCCTAGTCTAAGAATTTCTAGGGGGGATCTTAAATTATTATTGAGGGATGGAGGGTTCTTTGCTTACCCAAGTGGTCTCTATACGCTTATATAATTATGGAGATGAGTTTAGGCTGAAATTGTAGCCCCACCACCCTCCACTTTGGAGGGGGCATATGTAAATTATAAATATTTAAAAAAATCCATACTCAATCACAAACACCCACATACACACATAGAAAAAACACAAAAACTCTACTGAAAAAAAAAAAATTGTTTATTAATGAACTGTAAACATAAAAAGGAACTACTAATGGAGTTTCACTTATTCACTCGTAAAGAACCAGATCGTGCGTTCTTTAGACCCGATTGAATATTAAGCAGTAGGTGGATTTTTAGAGCACCGTTCACCATACCTCAATACTATGTTGGACAATAAGTTTGGCAACTGCAGAATATAGCCAATAGACATTTACTTTCTCGAACTTTAAAAATTGTAAGCGAAAGGGTACCTAAACTACTCTTCCAAAAGGGAAAGTGTACTTAAACTACTCTTCCAAAAAGGAATGGTACCTTAACTTCCCTGCAAAAAGATAAATGGTACTTAAACTGGGCTTCCAAAAGGGAAAGGGTACTAAAACTACCCTTCCCCAAGGATAAGGGTACTAAAACTACCCTTTCCCAAGGGAAAGGGCACAAGAACTACCCTTTTCCAAGGGAAATTTTACTACAACTACCCTTCCCCAAGAGCAAGGGTACAAAAACTACCCTTCCGCAGGGGAAAGGGTACTAAAACTACCCTTCCCAAAGGGCAAGGGTACTAAAACTACCCTTACCCAAGAGCAAGGGTACTAAAACTATTCTTCCCCAAGGGCAAGGGTACTAAAACTACCATTCTCCATGAGCAAGGGTACTAAAACTACCCTTCCCCAAGGGAAATGGTACTACAACTACTCATCCCCAAGGGCAAGGGTATAAAAACTACCCTTCCCCCAGGGCAAAGGTACTAAAACTACACTTCCTCAAGAGCAAAAGTACTTAAACTGTCCTACCAAGGGCAGGGGTACTAAAACTACCCTTCCCCAAGTGCGAAGGTATTTGAAATACTTTTCCCCAAGGCAAAGGGTACTAAAACTACCCTCCCCCAATGTCGAGAGTACTCTTCCCTAAGAGCAAGAGTACTAAAACTACACTTCCCCAAAGGCAAGTAAACTGAAAATACCCTTCCCCAAGGTCGGAGGTACTCTTCCCCTAGGGCAAGGGTACTAAACCTACCCTTCTCAAACGGCAAGGATACTAAAACTACCCTTACCCAAGAGCAAGGGTACAAAAACTACCCTTACCCCAGAGCAAGGGTACTAAAACTACCCTTACCCAAGAGCAAGGGTACTAAAACTATTCTTCCCCAAGGGCAAGGGTACTAAAACTACCATTCTCCATGAGCAAGGGTACTAAAACTACCCTTCCCCAAGGGAAATGGTACTACAACTACTCATCCCCAAGGGCAAGGGTATAAAAACTACCCATCCCCCAGGGCAAAGGTACTAAAACTCTACTTCCCCAAGACCAAAAGTACTTAAACTACCCTACCAAGGGCAGGGATACTAAAACTACCCTTCCCCAAGTGCAAAGGTATTTGAAATACTTTTCCCCAAGGCAAAGGGTACTAAAACTACCCTCCCCTAATGTCGAGGGTACTCTTCCCTAAGGGCAAGTAAACTGAAAATACCCTTCCCCAAGGTCGGGGGTACTCTCCCTTAGGGCAAGGGTACAATAACTATCCTTCCCCAAGGGCAAGGGTACTAAAACTACCCTTCCCCTGGACAAGGGTACTAAAACTACCCCTTCTCCAGGAGCAAGGGTTCAAAAACCATCCTTCCCAAGGGTAAGGGTACTAATACTACCCTTACCCAAGAGCAAGGGTATTAAAATTACCCTTCCCCAAGGGTAAGGATACTAAAACTATCCTTCCCAAGGGTAAGGGACTAATACTACCCTTACCCAAGAGCAAGGGTACTAAAATAACTTTCCCCAAGGGTACTAAAACTACCATTCTTCATGAGCATGGGTACTAAAACTACCCTTATCCAAGGGAAATGGTACTTCCATTTCCCCAAGGGCAAGGCTACTAAAACTACCCTTCCCCAAGTGTAAGGGTATAAAAATTACCCTTCCCCACGGGTAAGGATACTAAAACTATCCTTCCCAAGGGTAAGGGCACTAATACTATGCTTAACCAAGAGCAAGGGTACTAAAATAACCTTCCCCAAGGGCAAAGGTACTAAAACTACCATTCTCCATGAGCATGGGTACTAAAACTATCCTTCTCCAAGGGAAATGGTACTACAACTACTCTTCCCCAAGGGCAAGGGTACTAAAACTACCCTTCCCCAAGGGCAAAGGTACTAAAACTACCCTTCCCCAACAGCAAAAGTACTTAAACTACCCTATCAAGGGCAGGAGTACTAAAACTACCCTTCCCCAAATGCAAAAGTATTTAAACTACCTTTCCCCAAGGCAAAGGGTACTAAAACTACCCTCCCCCAATGTCGAGGGTACTCTTCCCCAAGGGAAAGTTTGCTAAAATTACACTTCCCCAAGGGATAGGGTACTTAAAATACCCTTCCCCAAGGTCGAGGGTACTCTTCCCCAAGGGCAAGGGTACTAAAACTACCCTTCCCCAAGGGCAAGGGTACTAAAACTACCCTTCCCCAAAGGTAAAAAACTACCCTTCCCCAAAGGTACAAAAACTACCCTTCCCCAAGGGCAAGGGTACTAAAACTACCCCTTCTCCAAGAGCAAGGGTACTAAAACTACCCTTCCCCGAGGGAAATGGTACTACAACTACTCATCCCCAAGGGCAAGAGTATAAAAACTACCTTCCCCCAGGGCAAAGGTACTAAAACTACCCTTCCCCAACAGCAAAAGTACTTAAACTACCCTACCAAGGGCAGTGGTACTAATACTACCCTTCCCCAAGTGCAAAAGTATTGAAACAACCTTTCCCCAAGGCAAAGGGGACTAAAACTACCCTCCCCCAATGTCGAGGGTACTCTTCCCCAAGGGAAAGTTTGCTAAATCTACACTTCCCCAAGGGCAAGGGTACTTAAATTACCCTTCCCGAAGGTCGAGCGTACTCTTCCCCTAGGGCAAGGGTACAAAAACTACCCTTACCCAAGGGCAAGGGTACTAAAACTACCCTTCCCCAGGACAAGGGTACTAAAACTATCCTTCTCCAAAGGCAAGGGTACTAAAACTACCCTTCGCTAAGTGTAAAGGTACTAAAACTACCCTTCCCCAAGAGTAAGAGTATACCCTTTCCCTCTTGAAAGGGAAGTTTTAGTATTATTTCCTTAGGGAAAGGGTAGTTTTAGTATTATTTCCTTAGGAAAAGGGTAGTTTTAGTATTATTTCCTTAGGTAAATGGCAGTTTTAGTACACTTTTACTTGGGGAAAGGTAGTTTTAGTACCCTTTCCTTAAGGAATGGTGGTTTAGTCCCCTTGCTCTTGGAGAAGGGTAGTTTTAGTAATCTTGCCCTGGGGAAGGGAAGTTTTAGTACCCTTGCCCTTGGGAAGGGTAGTTTTAGTACCATTGCCCTTGAGGAAGGGTAGTTTTAGTACCCTTGCCCTTGGGGAAGTGTAGTTTTAGTACCCTTGCCCTTGGGGAAGGCTAGTTTTAGTACCCTTGCCCTTGGGGAAGGCTAGTTTTAGAACCCTTTCCCTTGGGGAAGGGTAGTTTTAGTACAATTGCCGCGGTATCTCGCCTTGTCATATCGAGCATCATAGGCACTCATTATTTGTACAAGAGTCGGTGCCGCCCGACCTTTGACTGAGACTCTCCGCTCGACACCACTGATTGTCCGCGACTGCTGTTGCAGCTACTCTGTGTGGAGCATTCCACTATCAGCAACCTTTGGACGCGCCCGGTAGCTAGCAGCTAATCTTCTTGTGACAGCAATGAACACCACACAGATCAGACTTCAATGTTCCAGCCTGTGTGGTGTTCACATATATCCCGTGCCGGGGTCCTACATAGTGTTGTGATCTGGTGGGCGGTGCTCCAAAAATCCGCCCACTGTTTAATACTCCATCGGGACTAAAGAACTTTTTGTTTGTGCATCACAGCCTCATTGCAAACGATCTGATGCAATGAATTTAGATTATGGCTCTTTACGAGCAAGTAAGTAAAACTCCGTTAGTAGTTCCTTTTTATGTTTACAGTTCATTAATAAACAATTTTATTATTTTTCAGTAGACTTTTTGTGTTTGTTCTATGTGTGTATGTGTGTGTTTGAGATTGAGTATGGATTAATTTAAATATTTATAAATTATATATGCTGCATCAATTCAGTTGAACTCCTGGTTGAAGATGTTGTTGTTTTGTATAGGATTTGAATTAACAAAATTTCTATAAATTTAAAAGTTGAAAAATAATAAAAAAATATATATAAAGAAAATTAAAAGAAAAAAAAAACGCAATCGATGTAAGGAATAAAAAGAAAGGTAACTCCAAAGAGAATAGGCTAGCAATACGCTGATGACCTCTGAATCAAATGATTTTGAATTCAGCCCATTAATGAAAACAGTCGTAGGGACTGAAATCAATTAATTATCTCTCTTAAAAAAAGTAAACTTTTGTCTTAAATATTTGTAATGGCATAATATCGAATTTGACCGTAACAGAAAATTTTGAAGTATGAATAGTTTCTTAGGGGGGTTGAGAGGTGATGGTAGGCATTTTTCATTAGCATTATCTCTTGATGCCCCAGGCATTGTTACTTGGCACTGGCACACGTCTTTGGCCAGCTTCACGAGCCATTACCTCCATGATGCTGGTAGCTGGAAGCCAAGACTGTAAAAAAGAGAATTTTATTAACTGTTTTAGATTTGTTAATTGCTACAAAAAAAATAACTTACTCTCTCTTTATAGGCGGTGGCTACAACATTGCGATTGGGTTCCGCATCATAAGCCACCGATTCGACACCAAACATTTCACACATCTCATGTACCAATTGACGTTTCTCCCTATTCATGGTGGGAAAAGAATGCGATCTTGATTTCTGTTTGCTCTCCTTGGCCAGCTTGACCAGTGTTGTTAACGCTTCATGTATGGATTTCACTAGAGCCGGATCACGTTTGGCAAAATTCCTAATGAAATCAGAATATTTTGTCAACAACTTTTGTGGCAAATCGGGATTGCGTATCTGCAGTCCTATAGCCAGGCGGCGATTACGTTCAAGCAAACGACATTCATCATTACAATCGAGAGTTTTGTTGGATTTATTGGTGAGCTTGACAGGTGCTAGTATCTCCGATAGTTCCATGTAATTACCTCGTTGCATTTCTGCCATTGATGAGGCCAATTGAGCGGTGGCAATGCGACTAAATTCACGAGCCAATTCGGCGCAGGTGCGCATTTGTTTGCGATTGCCACATTCGCATTGAACTTCAACCTGGAAGTGGAGAGAAAAATTAAAAATTTTTAGTACAATTTCTTAAATTTTAGTTAAAATTTCCTTAATTCTAGTTAAAAATCTCTTAATTCTAGTTAAAAATTCCTTAATTCTAGTTTAAAAAAATTCCTTAATTCTAGTTAAAATTGCTTAAGTTTTATTCAGAATTTTATATATTTTATTGATATTTGCATTAACTATAGTTCATATTTTTTAAATGCTAGTTACATGAATTTTAGTTAAAATTTAATAAATTTCAATTAAAATTTTTTAAACTTTGATTAAAATTAACATTTTTTTAAACATAGTTATTAATTTTAATGAAAATTGTTAAATTTTAACTAAAATTTATTTATTTCAGTTAAAAATTTTTTAAATTTAGGTTTAAATTATATAAATTTTTGTTAAAATTTATTAAAATTTGTTAAATTTAACCAATAATTATTAAAATATACTAAAAAAATATTAATAATCAAATTTATCCCGTAAAGGAAGTTTAGAAGGCATTTATTATAAATTGAATTCTAGTTAGAATGTATTAAATATTAATAAAAATGTATTAAATTCTAATTAAAATGTATTAGATTCTAATTAAAATGTATTAGATTCTAATTAAAATGTATTAAACTGTAGTTAAAATCAATTTTCGTTGAAACTAATTTAAAAACTATTAATGTTAAAGAAAATTTAATAATTTTAGCTAAAAGTTTTTAAATCTTAGTTAAAATTTCTTAGGTTTAAATTTAATAAATTTTAGGTAAAATTTATTAAATGTTAGTTAATAATTATTAAATTGTACTAAAATATATTGATAATCAATTTAATACCATAAAGGTAATTTTAGTTAAAATTTATTAAATATTTATTCCTTTTTACTAAAAATTCATTAAATTATAAAATTTTCAACCCCCCTTTAATCGGAAGAATTTCAACTTTTCCAAACTTACCATTTCCTTGCAAGGTGTCTCCGGACAATCCCCATTATGACATGGTGACATACACTTGTGCCCACAGTTAGCCCGTGGCGTTGTACAGCTCTGTTTACATATATCACCCTCAGTTTGGCACTGACCCTCATGACAAGTCTTAATGCATTTGTGGCGCCCGCACGACAAAGGCTTGTTGCAGGCCAGACCACACGAGAAGCTTTGCTGCGAACAGGGTATTGTCTTGCGTTGCTCATGATGACCAAAACACCACTTCGTGGTGAACATCATGCAGGGTGGGCACGTGGCCGATGAGTGACAATTATGCTGAGGTGCATGATCACAAGGATGCTTACGGGAGCAGGGACGCTTGCAGACTGGCCGTTTTGTGCCGCATGGCACTGGCGGATAGATAACCTCGGCGCCACATTCACAGAAGAGCTCCTCAAAGGAGGAACGATAACAGGGCGGACAATTGCCGCGATGACAGGGCTGATCGCATTTGTGTTTGCCGCATGACAGCGTATAGTTGCAGGGCAGTGTGCAGAGGTGGTCGATATCTATGCAACATTCCTGGTTACATTTATGCTTGCCGCAAGAACGTTTTTTGGTGCAACGTTTCTTGCAACGGGCATCATCGGCCCTTGTAGACAATTGGCGGCATTTAATCATTTGATCCATGTGACCGCAACGACATTTGACCGCAGTCTGTTTGCTGCAAGGAGGACAATTGCCCAAATGGCATTTGAAGGTGCAGTGGTGGGGGTTGGTGGCTTTGCCACATTTCAAAGTCTTGCCACAGACACTTTCACACACAGGCACCGGGTCCAGGCAGGACTTGCGCTGCTCCCCCACTATGGGCATTTTGCCGCAAGGACATGAGGTGACAATGTCGGGACTCATTTTGCAGGGTTTGCATTCGCCCGCATGACAACATTGGTTACACTTGTGATTGCCACAGGCCAAATCCTTGCCACAGGGCTTGCCACACGAATAGACGTGTTTGTCATGGGACTCACGCGTACAGGTCACCTGACGTTCATTTTTGGTACAATGACATTTCTGATCGACTTTCTCCTTGCATGCGGGACATTTGCCCTCATGGCATTTCTCTTGGCACACATGCAACTCACAGTTCAACAACTTCTCACAGGTGGAGTCGCACTCGATGGTCTCCTTGATGCAGCATTGCATAGTTTTCGAGGTTTTGCCACAGCCACATTCGCGTCGTACCTGGGCCTGACAAGGGGGACACGGCCCCGGATGACACAACAGTGTGCAGGCATGGGGACAGCCTTCAACGCGGGCACACACCTCGCCACAGGAGTGGGCTATGTCTTGGCGATTGTTGGCCGGATTCTTTTGCTTGCCGCAAAAGCAATAATAGTCACGCGGCACCTCCTTCTCGACATTTTGACAGGCGGGACAACGCCAACCATCATCCGATTTCGAGGATGAGGCCCATTTTATAATGCACTGCAAATGAAGTATGTGATAGCAGTTGTGGCAGGACCACACAGACTGATGCGATTTTATGGCCTCCACACACACCAGGCACTCCAAACGGCGGCATTCAATGTCGCGCATCAATTTTTCACGCTGCGAAAGCTTTTCATTTTCTGGATAGACCTTTTTGGGTGATGATTTCTTTTCGGGACTAGGCAGGGGACTGTCTTTGCCATTGTCATAGGAGTATTTCTCCTCCACACGGAAGCCGTTGATGCGGTCACGATTACGATTCCAATCATCGCGTCGCTTATTGCTGCGATAATTGTCATAGCGCTGATGGTAATCGTTGCGTTGATTGCGCCCTCGCTCGGCGCGTTCCCCACGCTCGGGCCGTTCGCGTTCATAGCGATCGAAGCGTTCTTCACGATCGCCACCACCACCAAAGTCCTGAGAGCGACGGCCATTTTGATAACGTTTGTTGTTGTTGTTGTTATTGTTATTATTGTTGCTGTATTTATCCATTTTCTCTTGATTATCCGGGGACTCATAGTTGCCCGTAGCAGAAGAGGGTCCATTATTGTTGTTGTTGTTGTTCCTAAAACGATCGCCCCCATTTTTGTTGTAATTTTGAAACTTACTAAAGGCACCCGTATTTTTTTGGACACCTGAATTTGTCTGTTGCTGGCCATTGCCAGAACTTCCAGCAGCTCCAGCACCGCCACTGCTGCCATTAATGGTTAGGGAAGGTGTGGACGAATTCGAATTGGAAGCCGAATCATTGTTCATATTTTTCTCTTGTAAATTTCTAGAAAATCTCTCCATATTCTTTTCCAAACGATTATTGCTACGCCTATTGTTCTCTTTATCCTGTTTGTTGTTTGTCTGGCGATTGTTGCGTCGTTCTTGACGATGTTGATGGCGTTTCTCCTCCTTCTCAAAACTAGTGTCGGCCATGGGTTTCTCCTCATTAGGATTACTATTTCTATTATTCGTTGCTTCAATGGCTAGACTTGTAGCTTCCCTTGTCGCAACAGCCGGGCACTTAGCCTCAGATGCAATTCCTTGAAAAGGATTTTTATAGATGTCCATTGAGGCAACAATAACTTCAGCTGGAGCGACTGGGGCCAACTGTGTTTGTTGATTGCTTTCGTTCAACGAAAGTTTATCGAAACGAGGCACAAATTCCGGTGCTGTGGCTTGCAATTTTGTGGCCGAAAAATCAAAACCTGTAGCAAAGGGATTGAAATAGTAAGAAGTGCCATCTGTTCCAAGACCCCCACCGCCACCAACACCACCATTACCAGCCCTCATGGCCCCATTTAGTTGTAGACCATATTGGGAATTATCATAGAGATTAGCTGACATCGAAGTAGTACCGGATGATCCAATTGATAGGGGAAAATTGTCTGGAAACAAAGCTCCTCCATTGGTGACTGAGTTTTGGGGGAAATGAGCGTATGATAGGGGATCACTAGCACGATTGAAATGCTGAAATAGAAAAAAGGGGGAAAAGGCATTAAAAATGAGTGCGACTAAAGCTCCTTAGTCTAATGAGATATAATTAAAAGAGAAAAATTAAAATAAAATCACAAAAATCTAATCCCCTTGGCTGCCGGTTGTAAGCACCGGATTGACCCAATGAAATCCTTCATAGGCAAGGGCTTCCGCCTCAGTGTACGTTTTCGTCCTTTTTTCGTCATGGGAGAGGCACATCCCAGAGTGCCTTCTCCGCAACCTTCTGGTCCGTGCCGGGATTGCAAAAGAACCCTGGCTCTGTTCGGTTTGCCAGAACCGTCTACATCATCGGTCGGGGTCGGGGTCGGTAAGGGGTAACCGATGCATGCAGTATTTACGATCTTGCTCTGACCTTACATCACTACGGGAGTATAGTCGTACTGAATATGTTGCAAGGTGCTGTGCGAACACATACTGTAGTGGGTCACAAGCGAGGTCGTCGTCGCCTTCTGCGTCCTCGTCGTCGGACTATGAGACGTCGGACGGCTAAGGAGAAAAAGTGCAACATAACGACCATACAACAGGTTCAAAGAACATGTTGTCTTGGCATAGGGGGAGCGATAAGGACCACGCCCCCTAGAGCACTGAAGACTAGATATCCGACCACGCCCACTAGGGCACTGAAGACTATTCTAGATAACCGACCCATTGACAAACAGATTAAGTGTAAGGCAGCCACTGCGGCTATGAGACTTACGGCGATGGGAGAATGGATTAAGGATGGGAGCAGCTCATACCATTGCGGTATAATCGAGGCGCCGATAGGAAACCTGAAAGGAAGGGAAGACGTTTTCGATCGGATACCTGAAATGAACCTTGAGGTCGAGTGCGAGGCACTGCTGCCAGCGTCACACCAAAAGTGTCGAAGCGCCGATAGGAAACCTGAAAGGAAGGGAAGACGTTTCCGATCGGATACCTGAAATGAACCTTGAGGTCGAGCGCGAGGCACTGCTGCCAGCGTCACCCTCTTGGTGTGACGGAACCCTAGTATTACCACCTGGAAGATCATGTTACACAGGTGGGTCAAAGCTAGAGGACATATTGGGCCTGGGGGTCTACATTGCGAAACCAGGGATACAGATATGTTTTAGACTGCCTGACCATAATACGGTCCTAAAGGAGGAGAGCCGGAAGATCACGTCAATTGTGAACATCTTTACGGACAGTAAAATTGCCATAAGGGCAATAACAGCCAGGACGGTAAGGGCACGAATAGTCATGCAGTGTTAGAAGAAGATTAACACCTTCTCTGAAGATGGGAAAATCCGCATCGTTTGGGTGCCGGGCCATAAAGGAGTAAGGGGAAATGAAAGGGCAGACGATTTGGCGATTTAGAAGGCCGTCAATAACCTTGGTTAAACCGAAGCCTTATGGGTCGACGCAGTCCGAGTTAAGGGAGTGGGCGACGAATGCGCATGCAACATTGTGGAACAGCGAAACGGTCGGTAGGACGGCGAAAATCCTATGGGAGGATCCAGATCGTGAGAAGACGAAGCTATTACTGAAAGGAAGCAAGAAGGAGGTCAGTATAACTATTGGTATCATAACGGGACACATAGGACTACGAGCTCACTTATGTAAAATCGGTGCGGCAAGTGATAGCATGTGTAGGCATGCAGGGAAGATGATGCTACATTGGAGCACTTCCTTTGTCATTGCCGGCTTTCGCGTCTAACAGATACCGGCACTTAAGTGGGGACACAATACGGAGCACGGTAGCACGGAATTCCTAACAAAGATTTTCTTTTTCGAGGTTAGTATAGGGTGATTTTTTTGAGGTTAGGATTTTCATGCATTAGTATTTGACAGATCACGTGGGATTTCAGACATGGTGTCAAAGAGAAAGATGCTCAGTATGCTTTGACATTTCATCATGAATAGACTTACTAACGAGCAACGCTTGCAAATCATTGAATTTTATTACCAAAATCAGTGTTCGGTTCGAAATGTGTTCATTCACCGTAACGTTGCGTCCAACAGCATCTTTGAAAAAATACGGTCCAATGATTCCACCAGCGTACAAACCACACCAAACAGTGCATTTTTCGGGATGAATGGGCAGTTCTTGAACGGCTTCTGGTTGCTCTTCACCCCAAATGCGGCAATTTTGCTTATTTACGTAGCCATTCAACCAGAAATGAGCCTCATCGCTGAACAAAATTTGTCAAAATTTGAACACATTTCGAACCGAACACTGATTTTGGTAATAAAATTCAATGATTTGCAAGCGTTGCTCGTTAGTAAGTCTATTCATGATGAAATGTCAAAGCATACTGAGCATCTTTCTCTTTGACACCATGTCTGAAATCCCACGTGATCTGTCAAATACTAATGCATGAAAATCCTAACCTCAAAAAAATCACCCTTTATTTTTATACCCACCACCACCAAGGAAGTATGGGGGTATATTCATTTTGTCATTCCGTTTGCAAAACATGGAAATATCCGTTTCCGACCCTATAAGGTATATATTTTCTTGATCAGCGTAAAAATCTAAGACGATCTAGCCATGTCCGTCCGTCTGTCTGTTGAAATCACGCTACAGTCTTTAAAAATTGAGATATTGAGCTGAAACTTTGCACAGATTCTTTTATTGTCCATAAGCAGGTTAAGTTCGAAGATGAGCTATATCGGACTATATCTTGATATAGCCCCCATATAGACCGATCCGCCGATTTAGGGTCTTAGGCCCATAAAAGCCACATTTATTATCAGATTTGGCTGAAATTTGGGACAGTGAGTTGTGTTAGTGCCTAATTTCTGCAATTTGGCCCAGATCGGTCCAGATTTGGATATAGCTGCCATATAGACCGATCTCTCGATATAAGGTTTTGGGCCCATAAAAGTCGTATTCATTGTCTGATTTAGCCGAAATTTGAGACAGTGAGTTGTGTTAGGATATTCGACAACTTTCTGCGTTTTGGCCCAGATTGGTCCAGATTTGGATATAGCTGCCATATAGACCGATCTTTCGATATAAGGTTTTGAGGCCATAAAAGACTCAGTTATTGTCCGATGTCGTCGAAATTTTGTACAGTGAGCTGTGTTAGGCTATTCGACAACTTTCTGCATTTTGGCCCAGATTGGTCCAGATTTGGATATAGCTGCCATATAGACCGATCTTTCGATATAAGGTTTTGGGGCCATAAAAGGCTCATTTATTGTCCGATGTCGCCAAAATTTGGGACAGTGAGCTGTGCAAGGCTATTCGACAACTTTCTGCATTTTGGCCCAGATTGGTCCAGGTTTGTATATAGCTGCCATATAGACCGATCTCTCGATTTAAGCTTTTGAGCACACAAAAGGTACATTTATTGTCCGATGTCGCCAAAATTTGGAATAGTGAGTTGTGTTGGCGCCTTCGACATCCTTCTTCAATTTGGCCCAGATCGGTTCAGATTTGGATATAGCTGCCATATAGACCGTTCTCTCGATATAAGGTTTTGGGGGCATAAAAGGCTCATTTATTGTCCGATTTCACGAAATTTGGGGGTGAGTTGTGTTAGACCCTTTAAAATTATTCTTCAATTTGGCTCAGATCGGTCCAGATTTCGAACGATCTCTCGATTTAAAGTCTTGACCCCCATAAAAGGCACATTTATAATCCGATTTCGCTTAAATCTAACACAGTGACTTATGTTAGGCTTTTCGACATCCGTGTCGTATATGGTTCAGATCGATCTATATTTGCATATGGCTACCAAAAAGACCAATATTTTGTTTTGCAAAATTGAACAATGGCTATATGCACCCTCTTTTCAACTTAACCTAACCTATAAAATATACATTTTTTTTAAGTTAATTTTTTAAAACCTTTGTCAAAATTTTCTTTCTATATAACAACTATTTCTCGAAATTGCATTTCTATAGAAAATTTTTCCAAAATTTCATTTCTACAGAAAATTTTGTTCAAATTTCAAAACTATAGCAAATTTGGCATTCTTTAAAACTATTGGTGCTTAAACAATGCAATCTTATATGCAATCTTATCATGCAAAGACAAATTTTCTATATAAACAAAAAACTTTCAGCACGTACAAACTGTCAATCGATCTCGTGCCCATTATAAGCTATAGAACACAAACTAAGAAAAACCAAACTCATACCTATTCATGTAGAATAATTTCATTAAGAAAAATGTCATTAATAAAATGATAACAATGCAATGAAATCGACCTTTTGTGCTGACTTTTTTTAAGCCAAGACTTTCAACTACAGTGAAGAGATAAGAAAGGAGAAAGAAATAGACTTATATGCTGGTATTGAAGACAACTTGTAGTTAAACTCGCAACGTAGGCAGACAAAATCGGTCGTATTAAAGAACAAACAAAAAAACTACAATAAATCTAAAAAGAAGTTTAAGTGAAAAGATGAACATTTTACTAAATTTTATTTGCATTGTTGTCATAGCATTACAAGTAAGTGTTAAAAATGTATAGAAAACTATTTCAATGTGTAAAAATCACAGAGACAGACCGAAAATTAATAAAAAAAAATTTGTGTGCCCAAGTTTATAAAAAAAAATTGCTCGTTAAAACTTCTCTAAACAGTGGTGTCGCTATTCGGCGCGCCGTTCAGATCCGGCAATAAAAGGGAGGACCCTTATCATTGAGCTAAATGAATGAACGGACTGCACTCAGTGATGTGAAAGAAATTACCCTGTTCCTTAATGGAATATTCACGGGAAACTTAGTTTACTATCATAATTTCATATTTTTTTGTCAAAATTTTTTACAAAAAATTTAAAAATTTGTAATAAAACCAATAAGGAAAGGCAAAAGTCGGCGGAGCCGACTATGTATATAATACTCTACACCTAACATCTAAATCTGAAACGACTTATTTCGAACAAATCGTTTGAAAATTGTTGTTTCTATGGCCATATAAGTGCATATCAGGCGATACGTATATATGGGAGCTATATCCAAATCTTATCCGATATTGATGAAATCTTACAGATATTTTAAGATCAGTAACAAAACAATCCGTGCCAAATTTTATGTAGATCGGTTGAAAATTGTAGTTACTAAAGCCATTAAAGTGCAAATCGGGCGATATATATATATATATATATAAATATAACTGGGAGCTATATCTAAATCTGAACTGATTTTGATGAAATCTTGCAGATATATTAAGATCAGTAACAGAACAATTCGTGCCAAATTTTGTGCAGATAGGTTGAAAATTGTTGTTTCTATGGCCATATAAGTGCAAATCGGGCGATATATATAAATGGGAGCTTTATCTAAATCTGACCCATTTTTAACAAAATCAATAACGTTCAAAAAAGTGACATGTGCAAAATTTTGTGACGATTGAACAAATACGACCTGCACTTTGATTACAAGAATATATGGACTCACAGACGGACATGGCTAAATCGAATCAGAAAGTGATTCTGAGTCGATCGGTATACTTATCAATGGGTCTAGCTCTTCTCCAAACTTGCAAACAAATGCACAAACTTATAATACCCTGTACCACAGTGGTGGTGTAGGGCAAATACAATAAAAAGATATAAAAAAATATTTAAAAAAATTTTTAATAAATAAATACATTAAAAAAAATCAAAAAAAAAAAATTTAAAAAATATATAAAAAAAATATAAAAAAATAAAAAATAAATAAAAAATATAAAAAAATATAAAAAAATAAAAAAAATAAAAAATATAAAAAAATTAAAAAAAAAATAAAAAAATTAAAAAAAAATTAAAATAAAATAAAAAATTAAAGTATAACAAAGAATAACAAAAAATATAAAAAAATGACAAAAACTAACAAAAGATAACAAATAAAAAAAATCGGGCAAGCGGTCTATATAGCAACTATATCTAAATTTAGTCCGATCTGAACCATATTTGGGTCGATCCGAAATATATATATACTTTGTAGGGTCGGAAATTGATATTTCGATGTGTTGCAACCGGAATGACTAAATGAATATACTCCCTATCCTACGGTGGTGGATATAAAAAAATTAAAAGGAATATAAAAAATAAGAAAAGGAAAGTTCAAAAAATTAAAAATTAATAAAAAACTAAAAAATTTAAGAAAAAATAAAAAAACAATTAATAAAATCCAAAAAAAAAAAACTAAAATACATAAAAAATATAAATAATAACAAAAATTATAAACTAAAAGAAACTAAAAAACAAAATAAAAAATAATCAAATAAAAAGTTAAAAATAAAGAAAATACAAAATATTAAAAAAAAATAATAAAAAAAATAAAAAATGTAAGCAAATAGAAAAAAAATACAAAAAATAAAGAGAAATTAAGAAATAAAAAAAAATTAAAAAAAAATAAAAAATTAAAACAAAAATAAAAAATTAAAAACAAATAAAAAATTAAAGAAAAATATAAAAAATTAAAAAAAAATAAAAAATTAAGAAAAAACAAAAAATTAAAAAAAAATAAAAAATTGAGAATTGAAAAATTAAGAATTACGAATTAAAAAAAAGTAAAAAAAAATTAAAAACTAAAAAAATAAAAAATTTAAAAATTAAAAAAATAAAATATTAAAAAAATAAAAATTAAAAAAATAAAAATTAAAAAAAAATAAAAATTAAAAAAAAAATAAAATAATAAATAAAAATTAAAAAAAAAACAAAATTTCAAAAAAAAAAAAAAAATTAAAAAAAAATAAAAAAATTAAAAAAAATAAAAAATTTAAAAAAAATAAAAAATTAAAAAAAAAATAAAAAATTAAAAAAAAATAAAAAATTTAAAAAAATAAAAAATTAAAAAAAAAATAAAAAATTTAAAAAAAAATAAAAAAATTAAAAAAAAATAAAAAATTTAAAAAAATAAAAAATTTAAAAAAAAATTTAAAAAAAATAAAAAAAAAAATTAAAAAAAAGTTTAAAAAAAATAAAAATTTAAAATAAAATAAAAGATTAAAAAAATAAAAAATTAAAAAAAAAATAAAAAAATTAAAAAAAAAAATAAAAAATTAAAAAAAAAATAAAAATTAAAAAAAAATAAAAAATAAAAAATTAAAAAAAAATCATTGAGCTAAATGAATCATTGAGCTAAATGAATGAACGGACTGCACTCAGTGATGTGAAAGAAATTACCCTGTTCCTTAATGGAATATTCACGGGAAACTTAGTTTACTATCATAATTTCATATTTTTTTGTCAAAATTTTTTACAAAAAATTTAAAAATTTGTAATAAAACCAATAAGGAAAGGCAAAAGTCGGCGGAGCCGACTATGTATATAATACTCTACACCTAACATCTAAATCTGAAACGACTTATTTCGAACAAATCGTTTGAAAATTGTTGTTTCTATGGCCATATAAGTGCATATCAGGCGATACGTATATATGGGAGCTATATCCAAATCTTATCCGATATTGATGAAATCTTACAGATATTTTAAGATCAGTAACAAAACAATCCGTGCCAAATTTTATGTAGATCGGTTGAAAATTGTAGTTACTAAAGCCATTAAAGTGCAAATCGGGCGATATATATATATATATATAAATATAACTGGGAGCTATATCTAAATCTGAACTGATTTTGATGAAATCTTGCAGATATATTAAGATCAGTAACAGAACAATTCGTGCCAAATTTTGTGCAGATAGGTTGAAAATTGTTGTTTCTATGGCCATATAAGTGCAAATCGGGCGATATATATAAATGGGAGCTTTATCTAAATCTGACCCATTTTTAACAAAATCAATAACGTTCAAAAAAGTGACATGTGCAAAATTTTGTGACGATTGAACAAATACGACCTGCACTTTGATTACAAGAATATATGGACTCACAGACGGACATGGCTAAATCGAATCAGAAAGTGATTCTGAGTCGATCGGTATACTTATCAATGGGTCTAGCTCTTCTCCAAACTTGCAAACAAATGCACAAACTTATAATACCCTGTACCACAGTGGTGGTGTAGGGCAAATACAATAAAAAGATATAAAAAAATATTTAAAAAAATTTTTAATAAATAAATACATTAAAAAAAATCAAAAAAAAAATTTAAAAAATATATAAAAAAATATAAAAAAATATAAAAAAAATATAAAAAAATAAAAAATAAATAAAAAATATAAAAAAATATAAAAAAATAAAAAATATAAAAAAATTAAAAAAAAAAAATAAAAAAATTAAAAAAAAATTAAAATAAAATAAAAAATTAAAGTATAACAAAGAATAACAAAAAATATAAAAAAATGACAAAAACTAACAAAAGATAACAAATAAAAAAAATCGGGCAAGCGGTCTATATAGCAACTATATCTAAATTTAGTCCGATCTGAACCATATTTGGGTCGATCCGAAATATATATATACTTTGTAGGGTCGGAAATTGATATTTCGATGTGTTGCAACCGGAATGACTAAATGAATATACTCCCTATCCTACGGTGGTGGATATAAAAAAATTAAAAGGAATATAAAAAATAAGAAAAGGAAAGTTCAAAAAATTAAAAATTAATAAAAAACTAAAAAATTTAAGAAAAAATAAAAAAACAATTAATAAAATCCAAAAAAAAAAAACTAAAATACATAAAAAATATAAATAATAACAAAAATTATAAACTAAAAGAAACTAAAAAACAAAATAAAAAATAATCAAATAAAAAGTTAAAAATAAAGAAAATACAAAATATTAAAAAAAAATAATAAAAAAAATAAAAAATGTAAGCAAATAGAAAAAAAATACAAAAAATAAAGAGAAATTAAGAAATAAAAAAGAATTAAAAAAAAATAAAAAATTAAAACAAAAATAAAAAATTAAAAACAAATAAAAAATTAAAGAAAAATATAAAAAATTAAAAAAAAATAAAAAATTAAGAAAAAACAAAAAATTAAAAAAAAATAAAAAGTTGAGAATTGAAAAATTAAGAATTACGAATTAAAAAAAAGTAAAAAAAAATTAAAAACTAAAAAAATAAAAAATTTAAAAATTAAAAAAATAAAATATTAAAAAAATAAAAATTAAAAAAATAAAAATTAAAAAAAAATAAAAATTAAAAAAAAAATAAAATAATAAATAAAAATTAAAAAAAAACAAAATTTCAAAAAAAAAAAAATTAAAAAAAAATAAAAAAATTAAAAAAAATAAAAAATTTAAAAAAAATAAAAAATTAAAAAAAAAATAAAAAATTAAAAAAAAAATAAAAAATTTAAAAAAATAAAAAATTAAAAAAAAAATAAAAAATTTAAAAAAAAATAAAAAAATTTAAAAAAAATAAAAAATTTAAAAAAATAAAAAATTTAAAAAAAAATTTAAAAAAAAAAAAAAAAAAAAATTAAAAAAAAGTTTAAAAAAAATAAAAATTTAAAATAAAATAAAAGATTAAAAAAATAAAAAATTAAAAAAAAAATAAAAAAATTAAAAAAAAATAAAAAATTAAAAAAAAAATAAAAAAATAAAAAATTAAAAAAAAAAAATAAAAAATAAAAAATTAAAAAAAAATTAAAGGAAAATAAAAAAAAAACAAAAAAAAAAGTCAAATGCTTCTAGCAACAACACACTTTTTCTGACTTTAAAATGTTTTTAGCTATATATTCTTTGAATAGAAAGCATTAAACAATGGTCTAAAGCCGGGCAATATCCTGCAATGAAATCTCAAATAAAAAAGTAAAAAATAAAAAAATAAAAATTACAAAAAAAACTTAAGGCCATGGGTCTGGAAATATTAAGCACACTACTACTTGTGCCCAACACGCTCTATAATCTTAAAAAATTTAAATTTTGAGTTGAAATATGGCACAGAGCCGTGTTTCCTTCCTATGCAGGTTAAGTTGTTAAATGGGACAAATCGGACCAAATTAAACCATGGTTCTCCTCAAATAGGTAGATTTTCTCACATTGAAAATATATGGGGAAACCTCGTTGCAAAACACGAGATTTCCGAAATCTCGTCGCAAATCTAGATTTGCTCCAAGTGGAAACATGGTTTTAGTGTTTTTAGTCTATTAACCCCGCATTTGTTATCTGATAAAGGTGAAATCAGAAAATTTGGCCCACATCGACCCAGATTTGGATATATTTTAGCTGTCATATAGACCGATCTCTCGATTTAAGGTTTGGGGGTCATAAAAGGCGCATTTATTGTCCGATGTCGCTGAAATTTTGGACAGTGAGTTAAGTTAAGCCCCTCGACATACTTCTGCAATATGCCACTGATCGGTCCAGATTTGGATATAGCTGCCATATAGACCGATCTCTCGATTTAAGGCTGTGGGCTCATAAAAGGCGCATTTATTGTCTGATGTCGCCGAAATTTTGGACAGTGAGTTGTGTTAGGACCTTCGACATCCTTCTTCAATTTGGCCCAGATCGGTCGGGATTGGGATATAGCTGCCATATAAGCCGATCTCTCGATTTAAGGTCTTGCACCCATAAAAGACGCATTTATTGTCCGATTTCGCCGAAATTTGGGACAGTGAGTTGTGTAAGGCTCTTCGACATTTTTCTGAAACATGGTCCAAATCGGTCCAGATTTGGATATAGCTACTATATAGACAGATATCTCGATTTAAAATCGTGGCTCCATAAAAGGAGCATTTATAATCCGATTTCACTGAAATTTGACACAGTGACTTATGTTAGGCTTTTTGACATCCGTGTAGTATAGATCGGTTTATTTTTAGATATAGCTCCTACTAAAGAGACGAATATTTTGTTATACAAAATTGAACAATGACTTGTACATGTTAGTATTTGGTCCAAAACGAAACATATTTCGATATAGCTGCTATGGGGCATAAGGTATGCATTTTTCACCGGATTTTGGCGAAATTTGGTTTCCATATATACCCGAGGTGGTGGGTATCCAAAGTTCGGCCCGACCGGAATTATTTATATAATTTTTTTATTTTTACAAAAAATATATAATTTGTTTATATTATTAAGTTTTTCTGTAATTTAAACTTTTTTCCATCTTTCAGTTAACCTGGGCTGCTCCAATGCCTGAAACCACTACCAATGGTCCAATTAAGGCTAGTTACTATCAAAAACGTTATGACATATTCGATTCAATCCTTAAGGAAATAAACAATAGCACAGCCTCCAGCATTATGGCCATGACCACAACCCATGCCAGCATACTAAAAGACTACAATGAATGGCTGACCACCCATAAAGGTGATATTGACGCAGATAAATTAAAACTCCATGAAATTATGGCTGAAAATCTTAAGACTTTTGTTAAAACCAAAGAGAGCTTACAAAACGATCCTCACAATTGTGAATTGCAACGAAAAATGCAAACAACATTCTTTACCGTTGAAAATACCCGCAACACAATCGGTGACAAGGAAGTCAATCAGATATGGAAAACTCACCAGAAGGATGTCGAAAATATGAATGATGAAGCAGAAAAAAAGGCATTTTCAGAGAGATTTTTTCCCGTATTGGAAAAGGAATTTGAAAGTTTTCTACAAATGCTAGACGATGCAGGAAAGGAGGATAATAAGGCGTTTATAAAATGGTACAAGAACTTCCAGTCGAAAACTGATCTTGACGAAAAGTTTGAGGAGTTTGAAGAAATCCAAGATCTATATGAAGAAGAATTGGAAAGAGAAACCAAAGCTGGAGAGGTAAATTGTCGATTGCTGGCCAATCTCGAATGGCAAGAAGAAATTCTTAGAGGTGTTCTTACCGCAATTGCATCGGCTTTCAAGGCTTTGGGAAATGCTTTAGAGAAAAAATCGAACTAAAATAAAATGGATTTCTTTACAAAATACAATTGCTAAAAAAACTTAATAAATTGTTAATAATTTTTGTAATTTTTATAAAATAAAAAGAAAATGAAAGTCTTTCATTTCTATAGGAAATTTTATTCTAAATTTGAACTGTTATCAAAATTTCATTGCTAGGAAATTTTGTCAAAATTTTTTTCTTAAACATTTTTCTCTAAATTTCTTTTCTATGGCAGATTTTGTCAAAATTTTCTTTCTAAAGCAATTTTATCAAAATTTTCTAAAAATTTTGTCAAAACTTCTTTTCTTTACAAATATTGTCAAAATTTGTCTTAATATACTTGCAACATTTTGTCAAGATTTCTTTGATTTGAGAAAACGAAAATACAGCATAGAACGACAAACAAATAGGACACCGCAGATCTCATGAGCTGCACAATACAAGGGAGCTCCAATAGAGACCACAATAAACCCGGCCTCGCACACGGATGACCGACACCACAAGATTTTCATTGCAAAATCTTTGCAATCAAAAACAACAAAGGGTGTAAAAACTAGAGGTGTGCACGTGTGTCCTGAACAGGGATGGAAAATCCAACATTTTAAATAGTACTAAAAAGGTACATTTTGGTACGAAAGGGTACTTCTTGTTTTGCATAATTATTTCAAAAATTTTCGAACGCAGAAATCGAAAGTTTCTTCTGGAAAAATGCTGCCCTACCGATTACTGATTATACTGTCTCGACTGTCTCGGCGACTCGTGCATAAGGATTTTTTAAATATGGACTGATATTGTCCCCCAAAAAATTCCAAACGACCAGCATACGGCGAATTCAACATTCGGACGGATATAATTCGATCGAATGACTAACAAGCGAATATCACTATTTTAGCTTGATGTATTTCCTAAATAAAGAAATACTTGTCGGTAAAAAAAAGCTAAAAACATCCGAATACTTAAAAAAAAATTCTTAACACATCAAAGGGTACTAAATCGTTCACAAGAGTACCACGGTACTCTTCAGGTGGACAAAGTACCGCAAAAAGTACTAAAGTATTGACTTTTCCATCCCTGGTCGTGAACAACGCGTGAGTCACGTGATTCGTGATGGAGCGTAAGCGTGATTGAATTAAAATTATTTGTGCGTGAGCGTGAATCCCGACTCACAATGCTAATCATGACACACGAGAAAATCGCGATTTCTTAATGCATCAAAGGTACTAAATTGGTCACGAAAGTACCACGGTACTCTCCGGTTGGAAAAAGTACTGAAAAAAGTGCAAAAGTACTGACTTTTCCATCCCTGGTCGTGAACAACGCGTGAGTCACGTGATTCGTGATGGAGCGTAAGCGCGATTGAATTAAAATTATTAATGCGTGAGCGTGAATCACGACTCACAAAGCTAATCACGACTCAAGAGAAAATCACGAATGACGAGATATCACGACTCACGAGAAAATCACGACTTCTTAACGCATCAAAGGGTACTAAATCGGTCACGGGGTACCACGGTACTCTTCGGGAGGACAAAGAACTGAAAAAAGTGCTAGTACTGACTTTTCCTTCCCTGGTCGTGAACCACGTGTGAGTCACGTGATTCGTGCGTAAGCGTAAATGAATTAAAATTATTCGTGCTTGAATCACGACTTATAACGCTAATCACGACTTACGAGAAAATCACGAAAGGGCGAGATATCACTACTCACGAGAAAATCACAACTTATTAACGCATCAAAATATACTAAATCAGTCACGAGGGTACCACGGTACTTTTCGGGTGGATAAAGTACTAAAAAAGAGTACAAAAGTACTGACTTTTCATCCCTGGTCGTGAACAACGAGATTCTTGATGGAACGTAAGCGTGATTGAATTAAAATTATTCGTGCGTGAGCGTGAATCACAACTCACGGCTTACGACAAAATCACGTACGACGAGATATCACGACTTACGAAAAAATTACGACTTCTTAACACTTCAAAGGCTACTACATCGGTCACGGGGCAACCACGGTACTCTTCGGGTGGACAAAGTACTAAAAAAAGTACTAAAGTACTGACTTTTCCATCCCTGATCGTGAACCAGTCGTGAGTCACGTGATTCGTGATCGTGCGTAAGCATGATTTAATTAAAATTATTCGTGCGTGAATCACAACTCACAACGCTAATCACGACAAAAGCACGACTCACGAGAAAATCACGACTTTTTAACACATCAAAGAGTACTAAATCGGTTAACGGGGTACCACGGTACTCTTCGGGTGAACAAAGTACTGAAAAAAGTACTAAAGTACTGACTTTTTCATCTCTGGTCGTGAATCACGCATGAGTCACGTGATTCGCGATCGTGCGTAAGCGTGATTGAATTAAAATTATTCGTGCGTGAATCACGACTTATAACGCTATTTACGACTTACGAGAAAATCACGAAAGGACGAGATATCACGACTCACGAAAAAATCATGACATATTAACGTATCAAAATATACTAAATCAGTCACGAGGGTACCACGGTACTCTTCGGGTGGACAAAGTACTGAAAAAAGTAATGAAGTACTGACTTTTCATCCCTGGTCGTAAACAACTGACTTTTCATCCCTGTCGTGAGTCACGTGATTCGTGATGGAGCGTAAGCGTGATTGAATTAAAATTATTCGTGCGTGGGCATGAATCACGACTCACAACGCTAATTTCGACTCACGAGAAAATCACGAAAGGAAGAGATATCACGACTCACGAGAAAATCACGAGTTATTAACGCATCAAAATGTACTAAATCAGTCACCAGGGTAGGACAAAGTACTGAAAAAAGTAGTAAAGTACTGACTTTTCATCCCTGGTCGTAAACAACTGACTTTTCATCCCTGGTCGTGAGTCACGTGATTCGTGAAGGAGCGTAAGCGTGATTGAATTAAAATTATTCGTGCGTGAGCGTGAATCACGACTCACAACATTAATCACGACTTAAGAAAAAATCACAAACGACGAGATATCACGAAAAACACGACTTAGGGTTGACATTCAATTCTGCTTTCGGAAAAATCGCTAAAACGTCTGTTCTTCGTGCGAAATATGACACCACCATAGGATGGGGTTATACTAATCTAGTCACTCCGTTTGTAACACCTCGAAATATTGACCATCTCGACTCCCTGAGTCGATCTAGCCATGTCCGTCCTTCCGTCTGTCGAAATCACGATAGCGGCCAAACGCGTAAGGCTAGCCTTGAAAATTGCACAGATACTTAATATTGATGTAGGTCGAGGGATTGGATATAGCTCCCATATAAACCGATCTCCCGATTTGACTTCTTGAGCCCCTGGAAGCCACAGTTTTTGTCCGATTTGGATGAAATCTTGCACGACTTCCAACAACTGTGCTGAGTACCGTCCAAATCGGTGCTGAGTACCGTCCAACCTGATATAGCTCCCATATAAACCGATCTCCCGATTTCACTTACAAGCTGCAATTTCTGTCTGATTTAGCTACGATTTTGCACATAGTGTTCTGCTATGTCTTCCAACAACTGTGCCGAGTACCGTCCAAATCGGTCAAGAACATGATACAGCTTCCATATAAACCGATTTCCCAATTTGATTTCTTGAGCCCTTACAAGCCGCAATTTTTGTCCGATTTGGCTGATTTTGAGCACATAGTGTTCTGTTATGACTTCCAAAAACTGTGCCGAGTACCGTCCAAGTGGGTCAAGAACTTGATACAGCTTTCATATAAACCGATCTCAAGATAGTGTTCTGTTGTGACTTCCAACCGAGTACCGTCCAAATCGGTCTATAACCTGATATAGCTCCCATTTGATCTCCCGATTTGATTTCTTAAGCCCTTACAAGATGCAATTTTTGTCCGATTTGGCTAAAATTTCGCATGTAGTGTTCTGTTACGACTTCTAACAACTCTGCCCAGTACGGTTCAAAACGGTCTATAACCTGATATGGGTCCCATATAAACTGATCTACCGATTTGACTTCTTGAGCCCTTACAAGCCGCAATTTTGTCCGATTTGGGTGAAATTGAGCATATAGTGATTTCCTAAGACTTCTCAGTCATTGTGTCTGTCATGACAAGTCACTGTCTGATCGGAAAAAATGCTGATAGACTGAAGGTTGCCAGTAAGGACTTTTGCAGAAGCTGTGAGGACGTCGAGGAAAAGAGACTGTCCCGCACATTTTAGGATTTCATTTCTTTAAGAATTTGTGTGATTTAGCGAATGTGAACATTCGCAATTTGTTATAAGAACTAGAAGGCATCTTCCTTCTTCTGCACCTGCAGACTGCAACTTTAACCTTACCCAAACTTGGTTGAAATCGAATCAATCGTAGTTATTATACCCTCCACCATAGGATGGGGGGTATACTAATTTCGTCATTCTGTTTGTAACTACTCGAAATATTCGTCTGAGACCCCATAAAGTATATATATTCTTGATCGTCGCGAAATTTTATGTCGATCTAGCCATGTCCGTCCGTCCGTCTGTCTGTCGAAAGCACGCTAACTTCCGAAGGAGTAGAGCTAGCCGCTTGAAATTTTGCACAAATACTTCTTATTAGTGTAGGTCGGTTGGTATTGTAAATGGGCCTTATCGGTCCATGTTTTGATATAGCTGCCATATAAACCGATCTTGGGTCTTGACTTCTTGAACATCTAGAAGGCGCAAATCTTATCCGATTGGAATGAAATTTTGCACGACGTATTTTGTTATGATATCCAACAATTGTGCCAAATATGGTTTAAATCGGTACATAACCTGATATAGCTGCCATATAAACCGATCTTGGGTCTTGACTTCTTGAGCCTCTAGAGTGCGCAATTCGTATCCGATTTGAATCAAATTTTGCATGACGTATTTTGTTATGATATCCAACAATTGTGCCAAATATGGTTGAAATCGATCCATAACCTGATATAGCTGCTATATAAACCGATCTTTGGTGTTGACTTCTTGAACCTCTAGAAGGCGCAAATCTTATCCGATTGGAATGAAATTTTGCACGACGTATTTTGTTATGATATCCAACAATTGTGCAAAGTATGGTTCAAATCGGCTCATAATCTGGTATAGCTGTCATATAAACCGATCTAGGGTCTTGACTTCTTGAGCCTCTGGAGGGCGCAATTATCGTCCGATTTAACTGAAATTTTGCACGTAGTGTTTTGAAATTACTGTCAACAACTGTGCTAAGTATGATTCAAATCCATTCATAATCTGGTATAGCTGTCATATAAACCGATCTTGGAACTTGACTTCTTGAGCCAATTGAGGGCGCAATTCTCATCCGATTTGGCTGAAATTTTGTACAAGGGCTTCTCTAATGACCTTTAACATACGTGTCTAGTATGGTCTGAATCGATCAATAGCTTGATACAGCTCTTATGTAAACCTCTCTCCCGATTTTACTTCTTGAGCCCCTACAAGGCGCAATTCTTATCCGAATGAACTGAAATATTACACAATGACTTCTACAATGTCAATCAGCATTCCTTTATGGTCCGAATCGGACTATAACTTGATATAGCTCCAATAGGATAACAGTTCTTTTTCAATATTCTATGTTTGTCTAAAAAGAGATACCGCGCATAGAACTCGACAAATGCGATCAATGGTGGAGGGTATATAAGATTCGGCCCGGCCGAACTTAGCACGCTCTTACTTGTTCTCTTTTCATTTTATAGTGAAATGTATTTTAGTGACCTTTTAGCCGATCTTAACATGGATTTTATTTGTTGTACATCATACTTGCTGCCATCAAAGCTACTGGTGATCTTTTGGCGTATTATTAATTAAATTTATTACATCATAGATAGCTTGGTTTTGTTTTTTTTTTCTTGCTCTAGTACCAGCCACACTTGTGGATCAGAGAATCGATTTACACCTCATATGGAAACAGGCAAACACAATGTTTTCTTGAAATTTCTGAATTTAAACGAAATGTGAAGATCATGTTCATCATCATCATCATCATCGTCGACAATGACACTGCTGTCATCATTTTCTTGCTTAGGCCATAGATAAAGTCAAACGATTGTGATAAGAAAAAGTTCGGTGGAGGGCAAGATCTTTGCCAATTCTAATGATTAAATGTTTGGATTGTTCTTATTTAGTGTAGAGAGAATATTTTACACTTTTTGAAAAATGCTATTAAAATGGAATTGTATGGCACGCTTTTTAATGGAAATGAATAAAGATCTACCTACCGCCCAGAAGAGGGGGTTATTTTAATTTTGTCATACTATTTTGGATATGGCTGCCGAAAATGGTTTTCCATTTGCAAAGAAAAATTTCCGATCATTGAGCTCGTAAATAAATTCGGTACAAGTACAACATACCAACGTAGGGCCCTTGAAGCCTTCACACCTAAGGCGGCTGATGAGTAATTCTAAAGCAAATTACGAAACGCGTCCCATCGTTGGTTGGTGAGGCCGTTGCCGTTGTCTAGCGTTCGAAGCCACCAATACAGCTTCCAACAGATGCACAGAATTATGTGTATACCATGGGAGTAGTGTAATTTGTGTAGACAAAAAATCTGTCATTACACAAAAACACACGCATTGAGAGAAGTACAGCTAATAGGCAGGTTTGTCGAGCGTGATTAATGTGATATTTATATCATAGAGGCGTTTTCGCAAAAAATTCGTTTCAAGTACAACATACCAAAATACGGCCCTTGAAGCCATCAGACCTAATACGGCCGATGAGTAACTCTAAACCAAATTACAAAACGCGTCCCACAATGGTTGGTGTATGTCGCGATCTCTGGCTTTCCGTTTCCATTTGCAAAGAAAAATCTTTGATCATTGAGCTCGTCTCGAAAGAGAAACAAACAAAAATTAATGATCTTCGCCCTTACAGGCAAAAAACTTGAAAATTAAAACATGGTTATAAGGGTGAACTCTTTGCCAAAATCCAGGATTCGGCGTAATTTAAATATCTGGCCTATCAGTTTAGAAACAACAATTATCTCGTTGGCTCTAGATTTTCGTCTCTTACATTGTATGTTCAACAATATTTTTATGCGATGAGAACGAGTCTTAATCTTCTGCACTTCGCCTCAAATATTTCAGCAGGCAAGCTATTGTCTCCTGCTGCCTTGTAGTTCTTAAGCAGGGCAACTGTTACGAGGGCCTTCTAATGGCTAGTTGGTGTACATTCTACATGCATTGTCATGACTCATAAGTAATTGGTTCAAAGGTGTGCTTATTGCCTGGTATGGTATTGCTTGGTATGTTATGGGAAACATTTTCTATTCATAGTCTAAGCACACTGCCTGCAACTGTTATCACATTTCCTGAGTTGTCTCTGCAGGCACTAAAGTCTTCCCTGCCCTGTATGCCATATTTCGCAACATAGGGCAGTTTGGTACTTAAATCATTTGCGTCGATCGGCAATATAAGAGGCTTCCTTATTCTCTCCCTTCGCGATGCAAATATTTGAATATAACTTTACTTTGGGGGTGTCCTAGACATAGAAGAGTCTTTGTAATAATGTGTCTCTCCACTATTGCGTATCTCGTTCAGAAAGAGTTGGATGGGCAAATGCCAAGGGAGTTTACAAAGGTTAATGTGCTTGCTTAATGCAAATAGGCTTAGTATCACAATAGGTTAAAGTGATTACCGAGTCTGATTGCAGGCTGCCACCAAAACCTAACCAATCTCAATCCTTAGTATCATAATAGGTTAATGTGACTTACCGAGTCTGATTGCAGGCGGCCACTAAAACCTAACCTATCTCAATCCCAGAAAGACTGATCTGGTACTTTTTACCTTTAGTCTTAATGTGAGTGCTTTCTGGGGACCAACTGTGATTGATGTTTTCAGTGGCACTTTTCTGGATTCTTGTGGTGTGATTCTTGACGAGAAACTGAACTGTAGAAGGAACGTCGAGGAAAGACTGAGAAGGTAACTAAATCGCCTTGCTTCTGTCGCAACTCAATAGGTAAGATGCAGGGCTTAGGCTGGCGGCAAACACATGTTTACTTTGGTTGTTCGGAGGAATGAGAGGATAATAGATACCGCGGCGGTGCTGACCTTTCGATCATAATCTTGCACCTACATACTACAACCTACATAGTCATATATGCGTGGGTATGGTGGAGTCGGAAAACTGGCATTCCTCGTACTATGGAAATTTTTCTGCTCTGCTGGACACAGATTATGTATCCTTCATGTTGACGAACAGGATTCTCTGGGCAGTGGATACTCCACATTTCCCAGGATGCCCTAATGGTTGGCGAGCAACTATGTGGCTTACTTGCTAGCCAGGAATGAATCTCTCGTTTTCAAGTACAGCCGAAACCCCATAACTGTATAACGCTTTAGTGAAAAGTCCCGCTTAAGTCAAACTTGATGGGCAGAACCATTCATTATTGTAGTTATGCAATGCAATTGAACTCGCTTCACTGAAAATACCGCTATACTCAAAAAGTTCTTATACCCCAAATTCTGTTCTGTTATATGAAGCTGAAATCGCATAAGTGAAAAGGTTATTTTCATGGGAAACTATCCCGAATCGGAAAAATGTGTGACATCATTAAAATTTGCAAAAACAAATGTTGATACTTCGCTAATGATTGTCTCCGACTTTTTGAGAACTCTACCAAGCATAACTCTTTTTCAACTCAATTTATTTCATACAAAAATCCACGTAAAAATTAGCTTTCCCATATGCTTATATCGCTTAACTGTAAATGAATTGCACTTATCCGAACTTCACTTAACTGGGAATTACGGAGAAGTAAAACCAAGTTTATGAATTTTTAGCGTTTTTAGTGGGAAGCCACCGTAGCGCAGAGGTTAGCATGTCCGCCTATGACGCTGAACGCCTGGGTTCGAATCCTGGTGAGATCATCAGAAAAACATTTTCAACGGTGGTTTTCCCCTCCTAATGCTGGCAACATTTGGGAGGTACTATATCATGTAAAACTTCTCTCTAAAGAGGTGTCGCACTGCGGCACGCCGTTCGGACTCGGCTTTGAAAAGGAGGCCCCTTATCATTGAGCTTAGAACTTGAATCGGACTGCACTTATTGATGTGTGAGAAGTTTGCCCCTGTTTCTTAGTGGAATGTTCATGGGCAAAATTTGAATTTGCATTTTTGCTTTTTTTTTATCCGGTTTCGACTGTATAACAGTTTATCACTTTAAACAAGTGCTATATTATTCTATCATAACTGTGTACTAGCAGTGCTTCGAAGTGCTATCGTTATTTGGTACAACATTCTAAAAAAAAGAGTATACCACTTTGAAGAAATGAAATTAATATTTCATCATAAAAACATATTACATTAGCAAGTGTTGAATGATTCTAGTGTAACAGCATAGCACATTGTAAACGTCTTTCAAATCCTAGTATAACCGTATAAAAACTTGATCAAGTGTTATGTAATCTTTAAACAAGTTCTATCTTGTCCCAGTTACATTATAACACTTTCAAAATGTGCTACCTTATAATAATAGAACACTACAATGTGCGTCATTATCCTAGTATATCAGTATAATGTGTTTCATTATCCTAGTATAATAGTATTTTCTTCCTTATTCTAGTATAACACTTAAACCAAGTGCTATCTAATCATAGTATAACACTTGGCGTGTTACCTTTTATTTGTGTAGCAGTATAACACATTAAATAAATGCTTTTTTTATCCTAATATAACAGTATAAAACTTTAAACAAGTGTTATCTAATCCTAGTGTAAAAGTATAACACTTTAAACAAGCCCACTTGTCCTAGAAACGGTACACAACTTTCAAAATATGCTACCTTCTCCTTGTATAACAGTATAATGTGCGTCCTCCTGCTAGTATTACAGTATAACCTGCTACTTTATTCCAGTATAGCACTTAAAACAAATGCTATCTTATCATAGTATAACACTTTAATAAAGATCTTTGTTATGCAAGCAAAACAATAAAAACTTTGCACAAGTGATACCTTATATTAGTATAGCAGTACAACACATTAAATAAATGCAATATTATCCTAATATAGCAGTAAAAAAATTTAAATAAATGTTTTCTAATCCTAGCATAACAACCTTATCCTAGTTTAACTCTTTAAACAAGAGCTACCTGATCATAGTTTAACACTTTCAAAAAGAACTATGTTATAATAGAAAAACAATATAACACTTTGCACAAATATTATCTTATATTTGTGTAGAAGTATAAAAAATGCTTTATTGTCCTAATATAATAGTATAAGATGTTTAACAAGTGTTATATAATCCTAGTAGCACAGTTTAACACTTTAAACAATTTCCATCTTGTTCTAGTTACGATATAAAACTTTCAAAATGTGCCACCTTATCCTAGTATAACAGTATAATATGGTACCTGAGTCTTGCATAACAATATAATGTGCTTCCTTATCCTAGTATGACTGCATAATGTACTACCTTCTCCTAGTATAATGTATAATGTGGTACCTTATCATAGTATAACACATTAAACAAGTGCTATCTTATCATAGTATAACACTTTAAAAAAGATCAATGTTATCCAAGCAAAACAGTATAACACTTTGCACAAATATTATCTTATATTTGTGTGGAGGTATTACACATTAAATAAATGGTTTTTTATTCTAATATAACAGTATAACACTTTAAACAATGTCTATCATGTTCAAGTTACGGTATAAAACTTTCAAAATGTGCTACCTTATCCTAGTATTACTGTTCTAATCCTAGTAGAACAGTAAAATTTGCTTCGCTATCCTAGTATAATAGTTTTATTTGCTATATTATCCCAGCAAAACGATTTAGACAATTGCTGGTTTATAGTATAACACTTTGAAAAAAACTATCTTGTTCCAGCAAAACAGTATAACACTTTTCACAAGTGTTAGCTTGTAATTGTGTCGCAGTTTTACACATTAATATAACAGTATACAACTTTTAACAAGTGTTATGTAATCCTAGTATAACATTATAACACTTTAAACAAGTTATATCTTGTCCTTGTAACGGTATAATACTTTCAAAATAAATCCTATATTAAGTAAACGCTATATTTTCCTTATATAATATAAAACTTTAAGCAAGTGCTATTGGATCCTAGTATAACGTTTTGCACTTTGAACAAGTTCTATCTTAGCCCAGTACAACTGTAAAAAATCTTGAACCGAGTGCTATATGATTTTGGTGTTACAGCGTACAACTTAGATGCTAGTAAAACAGAGTTTAAAACTTTGAACAAGAGTTAAATGATTCTAGTTAACAGCACATCCACTTGAAAATGCGCCATCTTATCCAAGTATAAGAGTAAAAAACTTATATCACTTAGAACTAGTGGTATATTATTCTAGTATAACAGTAAAGAACTTTGAATAAGTGTTATATGAAATATTCAAAATTTGCTACCTTATACTAGTATAACACTATAATGTGCTACGTTATACTAATATAATAGTATAATGTGCTTCCTTATCCTCGTATAATAGTATAATATGCTACCTTATTCTAGTATAATAGTATCCTAGAATAACAGTTTAATACTTTAAACATGTGCTATGCTATATAACACATTGAAACAATTTCATATTCTTAAAAAAACTGTATAACACTTCAAAGAGTCTTTATAACACTTTGAAGTTATACACTTTGTAAAAGCTTTATGTTGTTCTTGTTTAAAAGTATAACGCCTATAGGTGCTATCTTATTCTAGCATAACACTTTGAAACTATTTCATTTTCTAAAAAAACTGTATAACACTTCAAAGACAAGAAAACTTTTTCTTATATTGCCATATTACACTTATAACAAGTGTTATTTGTACAGGTATAACAGTATAACACTTTGAAAAAATTAAATAAATGCACACCGTTCTTTTTATAGTCTCTTTAACAATGTTACCAACTCTTTGCTCAAATGGCTATACATTTCGATTTTTTGCAGCGCCAACAGTCAATGTGGTTTGCCTTATGAACAGACTTTTTGTCAGATGAAAGCATAATTGAACTCTTTAAAAAAAAACCAACAACAATGACAAAAGCAAAAACAAAACAACTGTAAAATTCTATTAATCTTGCCAATTTATAAAGAAATGAGTTGTCAGCCCAGGGTATCAGTAGACATACAAACGCCAACGAGTGAATATAAAGAAAAAAAGAAACAATCTAAAACGAAATTTTAAAATGAACCGTTCCATAATCATATGGTTATTGGCTATAGCTCAAATAAAGGCAAGTGGAAAAAATGCCATAAAAAGTAATTTAAAAAAAATCATCAAATTTCCAGATATCCCTTGGTGCCCCCTTGGATAACACCCTAACCCAAGATCAAAATGAGGCCGAAGAAATTATCGAAAGCAATCACGACAAATTTTCCAAATTCTATTATGAGAATTTAAAAAAGGCCAGCTGGCCCGATGAACTCTATCCCCTGATAGCCGATTATATGAGCAATTTAAGAGACTGGACAATTGCTAACAAAGATACCATAATTGAGTCAGGCCTCAACGAGGAACTCTATAAGAAACTTCAAAATGCCATTGTGGGCTCCTTGAACATTGCCAATCGTTTGGCCATCAGCCCCGATAGCTGTATTCAACAATTGTTGCTGAAAGAATCCTATGAACAGACATTTGAACTTTTGTCTTTGGTTAGAGATACAAAATTAGCCTCAGAATGGTGGTTCAAACATCGTCAATTTGAGGCCGACAAAAAATCCATTAAGGAGCGTCATATGGAACAGTTTGTCTACAAGTTGGAGGATAAAATTCCTGAATTCATACAAAGCCTTAACTACGATGAACGCAATGAGCATGCCGAGTTTATTGAATGGTATAGTAAATTTTCCAAACGTTACCTACTGGAAGAATCTGTAAGGAAATTGCCCGAGATACGATTATTCTTTCCCAAAGGACCCATATGGCAAAGGGATTGTGATTTTAAAAATACTGGTTTGTAAGGAGTTTGATGACAAAAAAAAAGAATTGTTTTGTAAAAATTAAAAAAAAAATAAAATGAAGTATTCAAACACGAATAAAAAATAGTAAAAGAAATAAAAAAAAAAGGATTTTTTTTTTTAAATTTGAATTCCTACCAAGTTTTTCCCAGTTGTATTTCTTGAAACTTTGTTGTAAACATCAAATTTCGACGAAATTTTCTTATGAAAATCATCGACGACATCTTCTTATATATAAAAATCAATTTGTGTTTGTTTGTTTGTATGTTTGTGTGTTCCTTATAGACTCAGAAACGGCTGAACCGATTTTCTTGAAATTTTCACAGATGGTGCATAATGACCCCGTGTTGAAAATAGGGTACTACATTTTTTGATATCTGAAGGGGGGGCGGACCCTCCCCCTTATCCTAATTTTTAGAAAAGTTGTGCGATTTAAGCGAAATTTTGTCTGCTCTCATATAGTACCCTAAAAATAAAAATTTCGTATCCAAATTTCGGATGGGGTACCTAGGGGGGCCGCCCCACCCTAAAACCTACCAAACATGTATTTAGACCAATCACGACAATATGGGACTCAAATGAAAGGTATTTCGAATAAGAAAACGTATCTGATATCCAATTGTCGGACCAAGTGTTAGAGGGACCACCCCAACCCCCAAAACACCCCTAAATCGGACATATTTACCGACCATGGCAATATGGGACTCAAATGAAAGGTATTTGCGTGAAGAATAGGAATCTAATATCCAAATGTGGGACCGCGATTCTGGGGGGTCCACACCTTCCCCAAAACACCCCCCAAACAGGACTTATTTACTGACCATGGCAATATGGGACTCAAATGAAAGGTATTTGCGAGTAGAATACGAATATGATATCCAAATGTGGGACCACGTTTCTAGGGTCCACCCCTTCTCCAAAACACCCCCCAAACAGGACTTATTTACTGAACATGGCAATATGGGACTCAAATGAAATATATTTGCGAGTAGAATACGAATCTAAAATCCAAATGTGGGACCACGATTCTGGGGGATCCACACCCCCAAACAGGACTTATTTACTGACCATGGGAATATGGGGCTTAAATAAAAGGTATTTGAGTGTAGAATACGAATATGATATCCAAATATTTGAGGGGTCGCTTCTCCCCAAAAAACATCTCCCAAAGGCGACAAATTTACGACCATAGCATTATGGGGCTCAAATAAAAGGTCTTTGGGAGTAAAGCACGAATTTGATATCAATATTCGAGAAAAGTGTCTATGGGGCCACGCCACCCCCACAACACCACCTAAATAGGAAGTATTTTCTAACTATTGCAATATGAGGCTCAAATAAGAGGGTTTTTAGAGTAGAACATGTATGCGATATATATTTTCAAGGACAACTCACTGAGTGGCCGCCCATCACCCAAAACACCCCCTCAAGCCGGTCATGTTTGTCGACTATGGAAAATGGGGCTCAAATTTATTTGGAAGTAGACCACGTTTCTGATATCAACATTAGGGACCAACTGTGTAGGGGACGTGCCACCACCATAACAACCACCAAATAGGACGTATTTGCTCACCAAGACATTTTGGGTCTTAAAGAGAGTGGAACTAAATATTTATAGTTTTAAAGGCCAATATCCCAAACCGGACATATTTGCTGACTTTTGCCATAAGGAGTTTAAATGAGATTAGAAATTGAATTTGATATCCAATTTTGAGGCCATTGGCAATGTGGGGTTCAAATAAATGATATATAGATATATGAGAATAGAGCACGTTGCTGATATATTTTTCGGGCTTAGTGTTTGGGGGACCACCCCAATCGCCAAAACACCCCTAAATCGGGCATATTTACCCACCATGTGAATGTGGAGCTTAAATGAAAGTTATTGGGGGGTAGAGCAAAAATTGATACCCATTTTCGGGACCAATTTTCTGGGGGCCTATACCTTTCCCAAAATACCCCACAAATAGCAATTTTTTACTGACCACTGCAATATGGGGCTCAAATTAAGGTATTTGGGAGTAGAATACGAATTTGATAACCAAATTTAGAACCATGTATTTAGGATATCACCCCTTCCCCAAAACACCCCCCAAAGGGTAAAAATTTTTCGACCATGCCAATATGTGGCTCAAATGAAAGGTGTTGGAGATTAGAAAACGAATTTGATTGGGGTCATGTATTTGGGGGACGCCTTATCGTGTAAACTCCCCAAAACCAATGACAATATGGGGTTTAAATAAGTAGTATTTGAGAGAAGAGCACGATGCTGATATTTTTTCAGGGCGAAGTAACTGTGGGACCACCTCTCCCACGAAAACACCCCTAAATCAGACATCATGAGAATATCGGGCTGAAATGAAGTATAAAATACTTCCAGATAAAGGCACTTTTATTGTTAAACTGTTAGTCAAGCGATATATTGGGTTGCCCAAAAGTAATTGCGGATTTTTCATATAGTCGGCGTTGACAAATTTTTTCACAGCTTGTGACTCTTGAATTGCATTCTTTCTTCTGTCAGTTATCAGCTGTTACTTTTATCTTGCTTTAGAAAAAATGTGTAAAAAAAGTACATTTGAATCAAGTTCATTCTAAGTTTTATTAAAAATGCATTTACTTTCTTTTAAAAAAATCCGCAATAACTTTTTGGGCAACCCAATATGTTTGTCAGATTTTGGGTAATTTGCAATAATGTTGTCATTTGTGAACCGTAGTTATTACAGTTTGAACATACAGCGGTCAAAAAAAGTATTCATCATTCAATGTTTTTTTTTAATAAGTCTACAAAAGACAATTGGAATAAAAACATATTAAACTAATGATGCAGTAGTGCTTGTGTGATATATATGTACACAATTTCATTGTTTTTAAAGAAAAAAATAGTATTTATTGGAACAAAAAGGGCCATTTTACAGCTGAACACAAAAAATTAAACAAAAAAAGTATTCATCATTGCAAAAAAACAAAAAAATAAATAACATAATTTAAAAAAATTAATACTTTGTTATTCGACCACCGCGTCTTATAACTTCTTTTAAACGGTTTGACATCGATTGGACTAATTTAGCGGTTATATTTTGGTCTATATTAGTCCATTTCTCCATTATCACCTGTTGCATTTGACTCTTGCTCGAAAAATTGCGCGTTCTCAATTTGCGTTCGAGATGTTCCCAAAGATGTTCAATTGGGTTCAAGTCGGGACTTTGAGGAGGAGTTTTAATGACTTTGGGGCAGTTATACAGCATCCACATCTTGGTATTTAAAGCAGAATGTTTGGGGTCGTTATCTTGATAATATTGAAAGTTATTACCAAGCCCAAGTTTTACAGCCTATCTTTTAAATTCCTCTTTAAAATGTCAATGTAATACTTATGATCCATTACTCCATTAATAATTTCAAGATTTCCCGCTCCTGAAGCCGCCATACACCCCCAAACCATTAAACCACCTCCACCATGTTTTACAGTAGCAACTGTGTTTCGTTCTTCAAGCTCTGTATTTGGTTTTCTGTACACTATGACCTTTCCATCGCACCCAAAAAGATTAAACTTGCTCTCGTCTGCAAAAATGACTGTTTTCCAAAATGATTCGGGCTGTTTTACATACATTTTTGCGAAGTTTAGCCTTTTCACTCGGTTTATTTTATTTATAAAGGGCTTCTTACGTGCAGTTCTTCCTCTGTAACTATGCCTTTTGAGTGTATTTCGAATTGTTTGTGTAGTAACTTCCTTCCCTAAATATTCCATAGTGTTTTTACGAAGAATGGTCGCATTTGTCTTCGGAGTTTTCTGAACTTGCCGCACTAGCCAACGCACATCTCCAACTGAAAGTGCTTTTGGTCGACCAGATCTTGGTTTATTGTCAACAGTTTTCGTTTCTGTCCACTTTCTGATGATGGATTGTATAGTAGATCGTGGTCTATTTAATATTTCACTGATAGTTTTTTGAGTTAAACCATTCCTGTGGTGTTTTATTATCAAAACTTTTACCTCATCAGAAACCTCGTTTTGCTTACGACCCATTTTGACAAAAACTATATTTTCAATGAAATTAAATATTTGCTGTCAAGGGCAAAGCCTCCTTTACTAAATAAAACAGAAAAGGGGGATTCCCAAATAATATTTGAATTTGACTTTGATGATAGCACATCAATGATGAATACTTTTTTTGTTCTGTTTTTGGTGTTATTATATAAAATTGCATTTTTTGCGCTAATTAAATTTATTTTTTGAATTTATTTTAAAACATATTACGAAAAATAAACTATTGCATAAAACTGCATTATTTGTTTACTTTAAATTTTCTTCAATTACCCAAAATAAGTGAATTTATTATCAATTTTGCTAATGATGAATACTTTTTTTGACCGCTGTATATGCTCGAAATTTGATGCGAATTGTTTAATAATCCATTTGAAAACATCGGCCGAGGACCATCAAATGTCCATTGGTTTAGAATTACCTTTTGGGTAGGCGTAGGATTCTGATAAGTCGGCACCGCCCGACTTTTGCCTTTCCTTACTGGTTTTTTTTTAAAGTTCGTATTAAAATACAACTTTAATGAAATTTTCTATAAAACTATGTTGTTTTACGTTGACAAGTATGGAAACATTGTCCATCTTTTTTCTGTTATCTCGTAATGATTTATTGATAGAAAAATTTTGCTGATAAGCCTCAAGTTCTGGCATTACAGGGGTGTATCAAAAATATTGGAAAATAAAATCGATTAGTGTACATGGAAAATCAATAGAGATCAAGCAGAGCATTTAAAATCTAAAGTGAAAGCAATGACAAAATATCATCTCATTTTATGGCTAAACATCGCATTTAGTCTGGTACGTTAGCAAGAATAAAAAACAACAGAAAAAACTAAATTTCCTTGAAAATTTGCAGAAATTCCTAGTAGCCGCTGGCCAAAACACTAATCTGTTACCCCAACGTTATAGACTAATCGAATATGCCTTTCATAATCTAAACAAAATAACTTGGTCCGAAGAAGTTTTAAACCAAACCACTCTTTACCTGAGCGATTTAAAGGAATGGACATTATGGAGGAACCAAACTTTTGTGGATTTGAACATCTTTGAGGAACTTCAGCAGACAATTGATACAAATTTAAATGTTCTGAAGGAATTAAAACACAACCCCGAAAGTTGTTCGCAATTATGGAAAGCTAAAGCTCAACACAATCAATTGAAACAATTTCAATCTCTAATTGATGATGAGCAAGTGCTGCGAGAGTGGATGGAAAGAGATAGAATTTTAATGAGACGAATGTTATATTTTACAATTCGAAAGTATAAAAAATTCTTTGATAATCTACAGCTCAAGGTTGAGGAATATCTAAACAATTTGCAGCCTTATGAAGCCATGATGGAGACAACTCTTCAGCAATGGATTAAAAAATTTAAAAGCGAGAACGATTTTGTTGAAAGGCTATTTCTGATGACAGAATTTACAAATTTATTTAAGGAAGAAATGAATGAATTGGTATCAAATTGTATGATATCTTAGGAAAAAGAAAAGTAATTAAATAAAGTTGCGAAATATTAGGCGTGATCTTGGACAGGAAACTGAATTGGAAGTGTCACATTCAGGAGCGTACTGAGAAGGCTCACAGATGTTGGGCACTATGTAGACGGGCCGTAGGCTCGAAATGGGGCCTGAATCCTAGGATAGTCTACTGGCTCTACAGGAGCGTGATTAGACCCATACTTACTTACGCCTCAGTAGTTTGGTGGACTGCTATGGAGAAAAAGTGCAACGTAAGGACCATACAACAGGTTCAGAGAACATGTTGTCTTGGCATAGGCGGAGCGATGAGGACCACGCCCACCAGGGCTCTGGAGACTATTCTAGATATTCGACCCATTGACATACAGATTAAGTGTGAGGCAGCCACTGCGGCAATGAGACTTAAGGCGATGGTAGAATGGATTGAGGATGGGAGCAGCTCATACCATGGCGGTATAATCGAGGCGACGATAGGAAACCTGGAAGGAAGGGGAGAGGTTTCCGATCGGATACCTGAGATGAACCTTGAAGTCGAGTGCGAGGCACTGCTGCCATCGCCACAGACTTGGATTGACGGCACCCTAGTATTGCCATCTGGAAGATCATGTTACACCGATGGATCAAACCTAGAGGACAGAGTGGGCCTGGGGGTTTACATTTAGAACCCAGGGACTGACATCTGTTTTAGACAGCCTGACCATAACACGGTCCTGCAGGTGGAGATCCCGGCGATCACGGAATGCGTGAAGTGGTGTGGTGCTAACGGGGGGACGTCGTGTGTGAACATCTTTACCGACAGTAAAATTGCCATAAGGGCAATAACAACCAGGACAGTAAGGTCATGAACAGTCTTGAGAAGAAAATTAACGCCTTCTCTAAGCATGGCAAAATCCACATCGTTTGGGTGCCGGGCCATAACAAAGCAAGGGGTAATGAAAGGGCAGACGATTTGACGGTGACGGCCAGAGAACTGCCATCAATAAACTTGGTTAACCCGAAGCCTTTCGGGTCGACGCAGACCGAGTTAAGGGAGTGGGTGACGAATGCGCATGCAACATTTTGGAACAGTGAAATGGTCTGTAGGACGGCGAAAATTCTATGGGGGGATCCAGATCGTGAAAAGGCTAAGCTATTACTGAAAGGAAGCAAGAAGGAGGCAGTATAGCTATTGGCATCATAATGGGAACTCACTCATGTAAAATCGGTGCGGTAAGTGATAGCATGTGTGGGGCATGCGGGGAAGATGATGAGACGTTGAAGCATTTCCTTTGTCATTGCCCGGCTTTCGCGTCCAACAGATACCGGTACTTAGGTGGAGACACAATATCACATATGAACCAACTAAGGGGAGAGGTATTGAAAATAATTAAGCATTTTGTAAGTAGCACGGAATTCCTAACTTGAAATTTTCTTTTTAGAGGTTACTTTGTAGTTTTTAAAGCGCACAACAAGCCGATTAGGTGTATGTCCATAGTGGCATGGGGCGGATTAATATATGCAGCCTCTTTTCAACCTAACCTAACCTAAGATATATGAGTTTTTCGAATGCCTCAAATGATTGAAATACTGTTTGTCGGCCACCACAAAGTGAACGTTGTTGAAGCTGTCGAAAAAATTGAATGCCTTTTTTGTTGTTGGCCGCCACTGGCTTCCATTTCAGGGGGAATTCTCATACCAAACTCTTAAATCTGGAATGCTTGTAAGATGAACATTAATTTATGCTCTTGATATTATTTCGAAGCAGTAGCAGATGCCATGTCAGACTGTGTAAAGGGAATCTTTGGTGTGTGTGCCTTTGCCTGGCTGGAGAAACGTGCAGACGATGTTCTCTACAAGCGCGTCATGGCTGACCATATCGTAAGCAGTGTTGCCACTCCTACCAAAATTTAAGAAAAATCCTAACAAACCCATCCAAAACAATCCCATGGCAGCCGGTTGTACGCACCGGATTGAACCGATGGAACCCTCATCGGCAAGGGCTGCCGCATCAGTGTACGTGTTCGTCTTTTTTTTTCGTCATGGGAGAGACACTTCCCGGAGTGCCTTCTCCGCACGCTTCTGGTCCATGCGGAGATTAAAAAGAACCCCGGACCCTGGTCCTGTTCGGTTTGCCAGAACCGCCTCCATTATCAGTCGGTGTCGGTGAGGTGTAAGCGGTGCATGGAGTGGGTACATTTCCGATCTTGCTCTGGCCTCACTTCACTACGGGAGTATAGGACACATTGGATATGTCGCAAGGTGCTGTGCGAATATAGCCAGCAGTGGGTCACAAGCGTCGTCGCAGACTATGTGACCCCCCCGACCCCTCCAGTACGGCAATATACGCAACAACAGCATCCCAGCTCAAATATTACCAGGCCAGTGCCGGGAAGTGTATCGTTTTTGCAACGGACTGCGTGGCAAGATCGATGAGATCGTGGACCTTATGAGTCGGAAGAGCATATTGGTCGCAGCGATCCAGGAGACAAAGCTGACCAACACCTGCAGCTTGCACAGTCGTAACGGATACAATGTGCTACGTAAGGATCGCTCAAGTAATGGAGGTGGGGGAGGGGCCTTCGTGATACACCATTCCGTGCAATATAGACCTATCTCGCCTGCGCTTGACGCTAGTGACCCCTACATGGAATGCATGGGGATATCAGTCAGGTCTGGTACTGCCGAGATAGAGCTATACAACGTGTATAAACTGCCGGTTAGGAACTGTGTCCCGATTAATGGCTAGGCTTACAACCCCGACATAAGTGGGTTGCAATATGGCCATAATCGTCTGGTTCTAGGGGACTTTAATGCGCATCACACGTCATGGCATTCTCCCCTAGGTAACGACCAGCGTGGCATAGCTTTGGCAGACCAGATTGATAGCTCCACGTTTTGCACGGTCAATGAGGATGCCCCCACTAGGATTACGAGGAGGTGCAGCAGCTCGCCAGACATCTCCATTGCATCCCCTGATCTCCTGAGTGGCGTATCCTGGTAAGCCGTCATCCCTTTGGGAACAGACCACCACCCCATAATTCTCACCATCGATCGATCACCCGACTTTATAACCTCTGAGCGCCGGACGTTTATCTATCAGAAGAAGACCGCTTGGGCTGACCTCAGAGACTATACCAATCGCTGCTTCAGTAAACTGTCACCACCCTCGGATGTGCTAATTGCCGAGAGGAATTTCCGAGACATCATAACACAGCAGCCACTCGCTTTATGTCGAATACCTCAAGTGTGGCCCAATTTACCGGCTCAGGCAGTGGTCCTCACAGACGAGCGTGATGGGATTCGTTGTATGGACCCCACTAACCCCAGAATCAGGGAACTGAATCTGGAAATAAACTGGGTAATCAACGAACATAAGCGGAATTTGTGGCTGAAACACTTGAAGCAATGTTACTTAACCACCGGTTTAGGCAAGCTGTGGTCCACAGTTAAGTCACACTCGAACCCCGGCAGACGGGATGACAGGACCTCAGTCACTTTTGGCGAAGTAACCGTGACTGTTCAACCATCACAATTTACAGTGAGCGAAGTTAGGAATGTCATCCGTGGCGCTAAATCGTCCAAGGCGTTGGGCCGCGACTGAATCTCTTCATTGATGTTGAGAAATCTGGATTTACCTGTAGTTGAGTACCTTACTACTGTCCTCAACCTGTCATTGAACACTCTTGTAGTTCCCAACGTCCGGAAAATGGGCAGAGTTAATCCGCTACTGAAGCCTGGAAAGGATACGATTTTGGAGGAGTCGTACTGACCGATCTCTCTTCTCTCACAAGTAGCAAAGACGCTTGAGGCATTACTCCACCCGAGCCTCGTAGGAAAATTTCCATTTGCCGCGCATCAACATGGATTTCGAAGACTGCCCAGCACAACAATTGCTTTGCATGCCATCCGCACCGCACACATTTGCTTTAGCTTCAATCAGCCCAAGCCATGTGAGAGAACGATCCTCGTGGCACTGGACCTATTGAAGGCATTCGACACGGTCAGCCATGCCTGAAACGCTGGGTCGCGAATTATCTGTGTGGTCGCCAGTCATTTGTGGAATTTAGGGATAAGAAGTCGAAGCACCGTAGTGTGAAACAGGGAGAACTATCCTTCATTCCATCCCCTCCAGACGGCATAGAGATCGTATCATATTCGGACGATTGTACGATCATGGCATCAGGCCCCCACCCATTACAAGAAATTTGAAGATATTTGCCACCAAATCTTCAGCCACATTGCTCACTACAAATACGCGTTAATACGATGGAGAAATTATTTCGACCCTCAAGTGTCCCAAAATTCTTGGGGTCACATTTGACAGCTCTGACCCATTTTCATCACATGCCACAGTAATATGCGATAAAGTCAAAAGTAGAAACAAGGACCTCAAGTCACTTGCTGGCGGTACTTGGGGTGCAGACAAAGAAACCTTGTTGACCAAGTACAAAGCAATGGGCCGGTCTGTGGTAATTTATGCAGCGCCAGTGTGGTCTCGTCAGTTTTGTGATACGCAGTGGAATAATATTCAGATCTGTCAGAATACCGCCCTCCGAACTGCGACGTGCTGCCTCCTCAATTGTTATGTGGACCACCTTTATCAGGAGACAAAGATCCTACCAGTGCGAAGACATAACTAAATGCTCTCTAAGCAATACCTTTTGGGCTGTTTTCGCAGAGATAGATATCATCTTGTAGATCTACTTTAAGGTAGATCTACATGATCTAGAGCGTGAGGTTCAGCGCTACAAGAGAGAACCTCTAGATCAAGCGGCATATCAAGCAGGTCTAGACTACATTCATGCAGACACGGTAGCAGATGCGGTAAAAGGCTACCGGGTGAATGTAGACCGCCTCCGATTGAAGAAGAAATTGACCTCCCCCAGCAAACCAGAGTAGTTCTGGCTCAATTACGTTCTGGCAGATGCAGCCGCCTCAACTCATACAGAGCAAGGATTGATGCCAACGTGCAAGATGTATGTTCCGATTGTAACCAGGGGCCGCACGATACACGTCACCTGTTTATCTGCCCAGACAGGCCTGCGTTCCTGTGGAAGCACCCCATCTTATTCGCAGAGTTCCTGGGTCTTGACAGTCAACAGAATCAAACAGACGAAAGATAGAACACAACAAATTGCTACAACAACAGCAACAACAACAACTGATGTATGTCGCTAGGGATTGCAAATGGGCCATATCGGTTCAGATTCATATTTGCATATAGCCCACATATAAACCGATCTGTCAATTTGACTTCTTGAGCCCATAGAAGCCTCAATTTTCTTCCAATTTGGCTAAAATTTTAAACAAAGACTTGAATTATGACTTCCAACATCCATGCGAAGTGTGATTCGAATCGGCCTATAATCAGATATAGCCCCCATATAAACCGATCACCGGATTTGACTTCTTGAGCATTTAGAATCATCAATTTTTAACCGATTTGGCTAAAATTTGTAACAAAGACTTGTGTTATAACTTTCAACATCCATGTCCAGTATGATCCGAATCGGTCGATAAACTGATAAAGCCCCCATATAAACCTATCACCGGAGTTGACTTCTTGAGTCCATAGAAGCCTCAATTTTCATCCGATCAGGCTGAAATTTGGATCAAAGACTTGTGTTGTGACTTCCAACATCCATGTCGTTTAATCTGAATCGGTCTATAAACAGATTTAGCCCCCATATAAACCGATTCCCGGATTTGACTTCTTGAGCACATAGAATCATCAATTTTTAACCGATTTGGCTAAAATTTGAAACCAGGACTTGAGTTATGACTTCCAACATCCATGTCCAGTTCAATTCGAATCGGTCTATAAACAGATATAGCCCCATATAAACCGATTCCCGAATTTGACTTCTTCAGCCCTTAGAAGCCTAAATTTTCATCCGATCAGGCTGAAATTTGGATCAAAGACTTGTGTTATGACTTCCAACAACCATGTCCAGTTTAATCTGAATCGGTCTATAAACAGATATAGCCCCCATATAAACCGATTCCCGGATTTGACTTCTTCAGCCCTTAGAAGCCTAAATTTTCATCCGATTAGTCTGAAATTTGGATCAAAGACTTGTGTTATGACTTCCAACATCCATGACCAGTCCGAATCGGCCTATAAACAGATATAGCCCCTATATAAACCAACACCGGGATTTGACTTCTTCAGCCCTTAGAAACCTCAATTTTCATCCGATTTGGCTGAAATGTAGATCAAAGACTTCAGTTATGACTTCGAACATCCATGCCAAGTATGATCCAAATCGGTGTTTAAACAGATATAGCCCCCATAGAAACCGAAGCCTAAATTTTCACCTGATTTGGCCGAAATTTGGCCCAAAATCCTATCTTATGACTTACAACATCAGTGCCAAGTTTTATCCGAATCAGTCAATAAGGTGATAACGGCCGCCTAAGTACCCATATCCCGATTTGACTTCAAGAGACCAAAATAATTCAAATACGAACTCAGTTAATAAGGATACATTTTTAGCGGTATCCATGGATTTGGCCCGACCGAACTTAGCACGCTTTTAATTGTCAAGGCTACTAAGTACTAGATGGTCGTTACTCATATAGGATCTAGACATGTTCGTCTCTATATTGTTTGAAATCACTCTACAGTCTAAAGTTCAAAGATGGCCTATATCTTGCCATAGCACCTTTTATACTGATCTCCCGATAAGAAATCTTGAGTTCATAAAGTCGTATTTTTGCCCCGATTTCAATAAACGACCGTGCCGAGTTTGGATAAAGCGATCTACCGATTTATGTGTTTAAGCCCAGAAATGGTCTTTTACTTCCCATTTTCGCCGTTGCAGCGAGATGCATGTACCCCTCAACTTTAGAGTATAGACCAGATTTGTATGCACCTGCCACATAGCCTTGTTTTCCCCTCAACATTTGAGTATAGACCAGATTTGACCATATTTGTATGCAGCTGCCACATAGCCTTGTTTTCCGTTTGAAGCCATTGAAAATTTTTTCAGATGGTCTCGCCAGGATTCGAAGCCTGGTGTTCAGCGTCACAAGCGGACATGCAGACAACCTATGCCATTTACGAAATCCTTGTTGATGCTCAGCATATGAAAACTCACCAGCGAAACTCTTGTCTACCAGCAAGGGCAGGGAGATCGGTCTGTACAATTCACCCAAACTCGAATCCATTCCTGGTTTCTGTTACGGTATCATTCTGCTCATTTTCTACAACTTTTATATGGTAGAAGAGCTTTTACATGATGTGCCGTGTCTTACCAAGGTATCTGAAACCGATCAGATCGAAAGGAAAAAAACGAATCACAACAATTTAGTCTGTGTGGCAGTTTTCGGATAGATTAACTGAGAAATAAATTGGACATTATGAATGACGCCAGGTGCCAAATAGAAAGTTCCTTATCTGCATATCATAATTGGACGACAAAAGGGCCAAATTTCGTACACACCTTTATAATCAAACCCTCCCCCATGGCAGCAGGTTGTAAGTAACAGATTGGCCCGATGGAGTTTTTCATCGGCAAGGGCTGCCGCTTCAGTGTACAACGCACTACTAGAACAACAAACCCTTCTAATGCAAATTTTCCCATGAACATTCCTTTAAGGAAGAGCTCAATGATAAGGGGCCTCCCCTTATAGCCTAGTCCGAACTACGTGCCGCAGTGCGACACCTCTTTGAGAAGTTTTTACATGGCTGCCATAAAATTTTTTCAAATAGCAAAGTTCCTCACAAATATTGCTAGCATTAAGAGGGGATAGCCACAGCTGATTTTTTTTTTTGATGTTCTCACCAGGTTTCGAAACCAGGCGTTCAGCGTCATAGGTGGACATGCCTCTGCACTACGGTGGCCGTTTGGTCGTCCCTTCTAAACAGAGGTTATAAAAGGCGGGTCAACCTTTACGCTGACAACCATGTGACCACGCATAAAATCTTATCATAAACTTCTATATCTTATGTTACGAAATCATTAAAGGTATGTGGAAACTTACTTTGTACTGTTGCTGATGATAATGTTGTTGGGAAATCTTATTGGCATTATTGGAGACTGGAGCTGACATAAGGTTGTTGTTTACGTTGTTATTGTACTCAAGTTCTTGACGATGGGGATATTGAATTATTGATGTGGGTTCAAGATTTGTTGAAGAGCCGCCAACAACACCACCACCACTACCGCCGCCTATAAGATTATGCTGCATTATGAATTGATTGAAATCGACATAATTTCCATTGATGTTATTCTGATGATCGGCTGTTTGCTGATGATGATTTTGTTGAACTTTTCCTTCACCCACTGCACAAGTGTTGCTGAGTGTAGCTATAGCAGGAACCAAAGAATCAGAACCTGCCGAAGTCAAGTCTGCGGTGCCAAAGCCAGGCCAGATTTGTGACAATGGAGGCAGGTTATTGGTTTGCGATTTAGAGTCTGCCGACATATTGGTGGCTTCAAGACAGTTGTTGTTGCCCTGTATTATGCTTGAAGTGATGAAAAAGTATGTGTGCGTGCGTACTATGCTTAGCTTGTCGTTGAAGAGAGGGGGGTTAACCACGCTGCTGTTGTTGTTACTGTGTTAGTATTTCAGATGAACTTGACACACAAAGAACTTGGAACTTGGTATGCTTAGCCAATTCCACACAAGGGATGCTTGCCCTTTGTGTAAGCGTCTACTCCTACTTTGGCACCGGCCTCAAGGGCCCTCCAATGGCTGTGGTTTGTAATCAATACCAGGTGCTAGTTGTCGCTTGACCCCTTGGGCAAATAATTCCACAACATAGGTGAGACTTAAAGTCCCACGTATACACTAACAGGAGATTTTGCCCCCTTTCGGCGAAGATTTCTTTTTTTTTCACCTCACTCGACAGCAGTAACACCAAATTGCAAATTTCTGCAGAAAAAAGCCTCTTTAAATGTTAGACTTAGTGGCAGTAACAATGAATTTACGAAATTATGTATGCGAATAACTAAATGTATAAGCTACGAGAGTCTTTGAAAATAAAATGAAACTCACTTTTCCCCGCATGCAATTTTTTTATAACTTTTTTTCTTGAAAGCTTCGTTTTTTGACAATTTCATAAAATGCCACAATTCGAAGCTACGTAGTTGCCAGTGTGGCTTAAAAACTCTTCTTGTGCTTTTACCAGTGTGTGACCTAAATCAATGCGTGTGTGCAGGTTTACATAAGGCCAAGGCGGATTTAAAAAGGTGGTCTCACGCGAGCAACGGTTAAAGGCCAAAACAGAATGAACGCGTTGATATTTGTTTATGAGCGTCACGTTGCAAAAATACGCACACAAATCCGACAAAAGCAAGGCAGAAAAGTAAAAAAAATCCTACTTTGACTATTGAAAGCGAGCGTCCGTGGCGAAAAAATTAAAGGTGGTCCCATTGGTACAATACAATACAATAGACGAAATTCTGGGAAGGGATTTACAGTTTTCGAAATCAGTTATTGTTGCTGATTTGTAGCCACATTTGTATGTGGAGGTAGCGATTCTCGTCAAGCTCGTTCCAGTCACCGATTGCCGCGGGAACGTTATGGCCATTGGTTATTAAAATACGCCAATAGATCGTCTTGCCACATCGAGTATCACAGGCACTCAGTATTTAAGCAAGAGTCGTTGCCTCCCGGTCTCTCACCATCGTCATGGGTGTTCATCGTCATTACGACACGAAAACGGAACGTAAAATGTTGTTTTTACTAAATTCGACTTTCCGTTTACCGTCGACAGACGTTCGGTAAACGTTTGCATGCGTTTTTATAAAGCAAAACCAAACAACTGACACGTTTTCCTACATTTACGGTATGTTCACGAGAGTATAACCAGGCCTTAAGTAGTGTTTTAGTCGTCAAATTTAAAAATTGTTTAACTTTTGCAAGTTTTTGTTATGTTTTTGACATATGTTTGCAGAGTTGCAGTTTTTAACGCGACGCTCCTCAACGCGCTCATTCTGCTTAGGCTCTCAGCAGCCTGGCCGGCTGCTAACAGCTGTTCGCGTGAGACCACCCTTTTCAATCCAAAAACAAAACGTCGATCAGCTTGATGACAAGATGGCAGATTGCGCCATATGATTTGTGGTTGTTTTACAAATGAGATCACCAACCCATTGTTTCACCATGGGTTGTATCGTTGATTTCGTTGTTGTTAGGCAAGTGAGCCAACTTTCTTAATTCAACCATGGTTGCCAATGTGGCTTAAAAACTCTTCCTGTGCTTTTACCAGTGAGTGACCTAAAACTGTGCGTGTGTGCAAAAAGCCTAGAACTAAGATCGTGTGCTCGCACAAACAACTGTCAAAACTGATATTTGGAAAAAGGGGAGAATGTGACTGCGAGAAGAAGCATCTATTTTGCGCTCACAACTCACATTTCTTGGCTCGTCGGACTTTAAAGTGCTTCAATATTTCAACATTTTATTAATTGTGGGCCAAAAAAATATAAAAATTAGGAATACAAACGTACAACATTAGAAATAAGTTAAAATTTAATAGCTCGAATAGCTAAGATGGCACAAAATGCACCATCCTCGGTAGATGTACAGGTAAACAAATGATTGTTGCAAAAGGCGGTCTTCAGTCATTCCCACTAAAATTTCTAAAAAATAAAACATACATATATTCAACAGGATATACAATTTAAGTTACATGGAAAATTTCCATTGTTTCCCGAAACAAAAGAATCCAAAAGCTTGGTTAGTTTGTTGGCTGTGTCATCGACAAAGGGTTTGCTTTTTGCCGGTAATCCAAATGCAAGAGAACTAAAAGGTGGGTAAAAGGTACAACACGATTGTAAATGTGTAAGCTAATAGTATTTTCTTGTTTTTGCAAAGTCGTAAAAATTAAAGATGCCGTGGATGCAAAGTCCCCCAAAGATCTTCCAGTACGGGTTGTACCCTTGTCCGGTGAACCCAAGGCTGTGGCCTGCAGTTGTGATGGTTCAATGCTTGCTGTCAACTATATGTTGAACAACACGGGATTTCTTCAAATATACCCAGTTGATTGTTTTGTGACAACGGTAAGATCACGCGAATATTAAGGAAATAAAATCTCGTTAACAATTTCTTTATTTTTAGTCCATTAATGCCTCTTACAATGTTCCCATCTCTCCTGAGAGTTATGTTTTCGCCCTACAGTTGTTGTGGAACCCAGTCATAGCCAATAATATAGCCTTGATTTTAAGCGATGGCTCTGTTGCCATGTTTACCCTAAACTCTGGAGGCCAATATGACAAAGTAACATTGGGTAAAGAAAATCAAGTAAAATCAGGTTGCTGGTCACCCAAAGGAAAACAAATAGTACTGGGCTTTGCCGAAGGCAAATTGCAACAATTCAAACCTAATTTACAACCCGCTCGTGCCATACCTTGTCCGCCTGGCGTACATCCGGGACCATTTGATTGCATTGCAGTGCATTGGTTGTCAACATTCCAGTTTGCTGTAATATTTCTACAAAGAGGCGAGGATATGTGCCCTTCTTTGTTTATAGTTAATGCACCGAAGGCTGGTGGTCCCTCGTACATAAACTACTACGATGTTTGCTATAGCGCATCGGGACCTCGCACACAACAGTTGACATTCAATCACATAGCTCCTTGGAATCTACTGCTTGTGTCTTCAGCCAATGGCGTCGAAGTTGGTGTACTGGGCACCAAAGAGTCGGGAGAAAATCCCACTTGGATTCAATATACCCTATTGGATGAGGCTCGCATAGAAATGCCTTTGACCGAATCAAAAGATGAAACATTTCCCATGGGATTTGTTTACGACACATCATCAGCGCATCAAGTAAAAATGGGTGAAAAGGCATTGCCAGTTATGCCCATGATACATGTGCTCTCCACTCATGGTCATTTGGTGTCGTTTAACTTTTTAAATCTGTCACCTAATTGTGTAGATGTTTGTTCGCCACCACCACCACTCAATGATATGTCTGGACAATTTAGACCCTTGCATGAAAGTATGGCAGCTGGTGTTGAAGTGGAAAATCGTCAGAAGCCCCCTGAAAATGCAGCAGGTGGAAGTGCAACGGCCATAGGAATGGGAGCTGGTGGTGGAATGGGAGATATGACGTTTACATTGGGATCCAGTATGGTTACATCAACGCCGGCAATTGTAAGTATGATATGAGGTTACCATAATGTCGGTTAGCTGCTGTCTGTATAGGCAAAGACATTGGGCTGGACTAAAAAAAAAAGAACTAGCACTCTGCCGGTTTCTCATCCTTCGTCTTAAAATCCCCGGAGACTCCAATTTACAACGGGTATTAGAGACCGTTCGTACCTTCACTTGTTATACTGTTTGACCGCTTTCTTTCTACAATTACGGTAGAAATTGTGGAAGATCCGTAGCCGCCCGGCCTCTCACTTAGACACTCTGCCCGAATACCGCTGATTGTCCGCGACTGCCGTTACGCAGCTACTCTGTAAGGAGCATTCCACTATCCGCAGCCTATGTACGTGCCCACTAGCTCCCAGCTAAGCTTCTCGTGACAGCAATGAACACCACACATATCGGACCTCAATGTTTCAGCTTGTGTGGTGCTCATAGCTATCCGGTAGACAGTCATGTGCTGTTGAAGACGCTGTGGATTCGGGACATATGAGGTCGAGACTGGCTAGGACAATGCGAACAGAACAGGACGTGGAATCATGATCTCCTACTGCCCATGGAATTCCTGGTGGCGCGTTTGATAACAGCAGACTTCTGACGTCTGTGATGATGAGAAAGAGTTGGAGACGGTCGAGAATCTTTTTTTGTCATTGCCGGTAAGGAGGCGTAGGATTATGGGTAAACACTTCTTTCCGTACCTGAATTCCTTTCAGGTATAAGTCTCACTCATCATTGTGGACTACTCTAGAAGCTTTAAATAGCTCACTGCAAGAGCTTAAGCCTATGAAAGCGTCTCTTTGGTCCGCCTCTTTCCCTTCGTTTTCGTCTTGTAACGAAGTTGCATATCAAGGGACTTCTTCCAATTCTACGTCACATCTCCCTCCCTCAATTACTATAGGAAGCTAAAGTAGTTCACCGGACGAAGCTTTAGCATATGAGAACTCCTCTCAGGTTCGCCTGATTCTTGTACCTTGGTTCCCCTGCCATTCAACCCAACCGGATGAAATTTTCCAAAAATGTTTTATAGAAACAAATTTTGACAACTTTAGAAAAAAAATAAGACTTTTTTTCATTTCATAGAAAGACAAACCTGTACCAATGTTTGGTGGTCTGGCCTCGGGTACAGCAAAACCTGGTAACATGGGATTTGGTTTTGGAGCTGCAGCAGCAGCACCGCCACCAACTTCAGCAGCCTCTATAGCAAATAAACCTGGAATAGGTTTTGGATTGGGTGGTTCCAGCCTAGCGGCTCAGTCAACAGCACCTACAGGTTTTGGAGCACAAACAACAGCTACTGCATTTGGAGCACAAACAACAGCTACCGCATTTGGAGGATTTGGAACAAATCAAAATTTTGGAGGTATGCAAAAAAAAGTTGATATACCCGTCATTGTAAATTTAACAAAAAATAAACTTTTTTTAGTCAAAGATACGGAAAAAGCAGCAGCTGCCACTACAACTGCTGCAATGTCAGCCTCTAATGCTCCTAAAAATACTGACGCCAATAAACCCTTATACACGGTGCCACCAACTTTTAAACCCCCTGCTGTAGTGCAACCAACAAAGTCGGCCGCAATTGCACCTCAACTTAATATGAATGCAGGAGAAATCGATGAATTGGTTAAACAAATGATTGCCATACAAATTGAGGCCTTCGAAACGGAAATTAGACACATACAGCAGCAATCTAAAAAGCTGATAGACAATGTAAGTCATTCTTATTAGACCATATTTAGGAATAGGTTTTTGATTTTTTTTATTCCATTTTTCAGATTGGCTCTCCAGAGGAAATAAAATCCTATACCAAACACCTAAATGATCTTCAAGAGATAATAGAACAAGCCGATGATCACGAATTTGAACAGGATGTACAAAGTTTAAGGCATTCCATGAATGAGTCATATGCTATGCTGGCAGAATGTCGAACGAAATTGGATATGTTCAATAATCCCAAGTAGATACACTACCGCTCTAAAATCCATAATTGCTACAAATTCTGTATGTTGGTGCTTTTTTTTTTTTCTTACAGTCTTTCTCGATTGACCACAGCCTGTACTACAGATCCCACCAGCCGACGTCAATTGGCAAAATTGCAGGCCTATTTGGCCACTAATCAAACACAGTTGAATCAAGTCAATCAATTGATAGATGCCCAATGGACCCAGTATCAGGATATTGTTCGTCGTAATACCAAAAATCAAATGCATATACCCTGTTTGGATGGCATCTATCAACGCATGTCCAAATTGAAAGATATGTTGTCGCGGCAACGTACCAAAATGAATCACATTAAAAGTAAATTGAAACAAAAGGGTCTGAATTATAAGCCAGCCGATGATACAGATGCCGTAACAACTATGGCCGTGGGAGCTTTGACCAAAAACCAAAAGTAAGTTGGGGAAAAAGAAATGTATTGATTATTTTTTTTTTTTGTATAGAGTAGGGGGAGATTTATCAGTTGATCATTTCATTTAAAACACATTGACATCAAATTTGAGTAAGGGGCAGGGAACGCCGTTTTATAGCCAATTTTGAATGGCGGGCCGCAGGGCGAAACCTCTTTCAAGATAAGTTTTTATATGCTTTATAACTCACAAATGCCGCCATCAGACGTACAGCCTCATAGTCGGACATGCTAACCTCTGTGCGTAGATGGCCTCAATCAAATCAAATCAATTACTGAACTAGTTTGTTGGAATTAGCAGAAGTACTAGTTGTTGTTGTTCTAGCAGTGTGTTGTGCACTGAGGCGGCAGCCCTTGCCAATGAAAGACTCCATCGGACCAATCCGGTACGTACAACCAGCTTCTATGGGATTGAGCAGAAGTACAAGTTCCAGCGTCAAGTGGAAAGTAAACAAAAGTGAAACTTATCCTGATTACTTTGTGGCTAGTGAGTAAACAGGTTTGGAACTAGTGGCCGTTACCACTGAGGAGGGACAGGAATAAGATGTAGTGGTGTGTGTGCGAAAGTGTCTGGTAAAGACGCTTATGCAGCAAATTGTCAGGTAGCCAATAAAATCTTACATTGCCTGCGTGATTTTGGAAGATATTGAAAAGTGGTACGAAGAGAGAATAAACTAGTAAAAAGGCGTTAAGTTCGGCCGGGCCGGACTTTGGATACCCACCACCTCGGGTATATATGTAAACCACCTTTCGTCATAATCCGGTGAAAAATGCATAATTTATGCCCCCATATTGGTCTTTTTGGTAGCTATATCCAAATATAGACCTATCTGAACTGTATACGACATGGATGTTGAAAAGCCTAACACAACTCACTGTCCCAAATGTCGGCGAAATCCCACAATAAATGCGCATTTTTTGGGCCCAAGGACCTTAAATCGAGAGATCGGTTTAAATGGCAGCTATATTCAAATCTGGACCGATCTGGGCCAAATTGAAGGGCCTAACACTACTCAGTGTCCCAAATTTTGACGATATCGGACAATAAATGCGCCTTTTATGGGTCCAAAACCATAAATCTAGAGATCGGTCTATATGACAGCTATATCCAAATCTGAACTGATCTGGGCTAAATTGCAGAAATATGTCGAAAAGCCAAATACAACTGTCCCAAATTTCGGAGAAATCGGACAATAAATGCGCTTTTGTGACCCTAAGACCTTAAATAGAGAGATCGGTCTACAGCCACCTATATCCAAATCTTGACCAAACGAGCCAAATTCAAGAAGGATGTCGAACACAACTCACTGTCCCAAATTTCGGTGACATCGGACAATAAATGAGCCTTTTATTGGCCTAAGACCTTAAATCGAGAGTTCGGTCTATATGGCAGCTATATCCAAACCTGGATCGATCTGGGCCAAATTGAAGAAGGATGTTGTAGGGCCTAACGCAACTCACTGTCCCAAATTTCGGAGAAATCGGACAATAAATGCGCCTTTTATTGGCCTAAGACCTTAAAACGACAAATCGGTCTATATGGGGGCTATATCAAGATATAGTCCATCTTGTGCAAAGTTTGAGCTGAATATCTCTATTTTTAAAGACTGTAGCGTGATTTCAACAGACAGACGGACGGAAATGTGCAATGAAATTATGAAAGCTCTGAGAGAATTAAACAACAACAGAATATGACATATGCTCAATCTATCAAATGAGTAAATGTGGAGTTGGCAGATGTGCCAAAACGAGTTGTGGTGAAACCAAAAGAAAAACAGGGAATAAAAAAAAACTAACAAATAAAAGCGTGCTAAGTTCGGCCGGGCCGAATCTTATATACCCTCCACCATGGATCGCATTTGTCGAGTTCTTTTCCCGGCATCTCTTCTTAGGCAAAAAAGGATATAAGAAAAGAGTTGCTCCGGTTCGGACCACAATTAAATTATATGTTGGAGACCTGTGTAAAATTTCAGCCAATTCGTATAAGAATTGCGCCCATTGGGGCTTACGAAGTAAAATAGAGAGAACGATTTATATGGGATCTGTATCGGGCTATAGACCGATTCAGCCCATAATAAACACGTTTGTTGATGGTCATGAGAGGATCCATCGTACAAAATTTATGGCATATCGGATAATAATTGCGACCTCTAGGGTCAAGAAACCGTACTTGGCACAGTTGTTGGGTATCATAACAAAACACGTCGTGCAAAATTTCATTCTGGTCGGATAAGAATTGCGCACGCTAGAGGCTCAAGACCCAAGATCGGTTTATATGGCAGCTATATCAGGTTATGGACCGATTTGAACTATACTTGACACAGTTGTTGGATATAATAACAAAACACGTCGTGCGAAATTCCATTCCAATTTATGGCATATCGGATAATAATTGCGATCTCTAGGGTCAAGAAACCATACTTGGCACAGTTGTTGGATATAACAACAAAACACGTCGTGCGAAATTTCATTCTAATCGGATAAGAATTGCGCACTCTAGAGGCTCAAGAAGTCAAGACCCCAGATCGGTTTATATGGCAGCTATATCAGGTTATGAACCGATTTGAACCATACTTGGCACAGTTGTTGGATATCATAACAAAACACGTCGTGCAAAATTTCATTCCAATCGGATAAGAATTGCGCACTCTAGAGGCTCAAGAAGTCAAGACCCAAGATCGGTTTATATGGCAGCTATATCAAAACATGGACCGATATGGCCCATTTACAATACCAACCGACCTACACTAATAAGAAGTATTTGTGCAAAATTTCAAGCGGCTAGCTTTACTCCTTCGGAAGTTAGCGTGCTTTCGACAGACAGACGGACGGACGGACATGGCTAGATCGACATAAAATTTCACGACGATCAAGGATATATATACTTTATGGGGTCTCATACGAATATTTCGAGTAGTTACAATCAGAATGACGAAATTAGTATACCCCCCATCTTATGGTGGAGGGTATAAAAATGATCTAAATTCAAAGTTTGATCCAAGGAATTTGAAAATTTTAAACGACATGGAATGTTACACAGAAAGAAAAATGTTCATGATATTAACGATTTTGTCATAATATTAATGAAAAAAAAAATTTTTAAATACATCCCAATGAAACTTTTCATAACTTTTATGAAAGACGTTTCATAAATATCAATTCAATGAAACATGTCATAATAAAGGGTGATTTTTTTGAGGTTAGGATTTTCATGCATTAGTATTTGACAGATCACGTGGGATTTCAGACATGGTGTCAAAGAGAAAGATGCTCAGTATGCTTTGACATTTCATCATGAATAGACTTACTAACGAGCAACGCTTGCAAATCATTGAATTTTATTACCAAAATCAGTGTTCGGTTCGAAATGTGTTCATTCACCGTAACGTTGCGTCCAACAGCATCTTTGAAAAAATACGGTCCAATGATTCCACCAGCGTACAAACCACACCAAACAGTGCATTTTTCGGGATGCATGGGCAGTTCTTGAACGGCTTCTGGTTGCTCTTCACTCCAAATGCGGCAATTTTGCTTATTTACGTAGCCATTCAACCAGAAATGATCCTCATCGCTGAACGGTGAATGAACACATTTCGAACCGAACACTGATTTTGGTAATAAAATTCAATGATTTGCAAGCGCTGCTCGTTAGTAAGTCTATTCATGATGAAATGTCAAAGCATACTGAGCATCTTTCTCTTTGACACCATGTCTGAAATCCCACGTGATCTGTCAAATACTAATGCATGAAAATCCTAACCTCAAAAAAATCATCCTTTATTTATGAAAATCAAACATATTTATTATGAAAAGTTTTCATACCATTTATGAAAACTTTCAAAACATTTATGAATATTTTCATAACATTTAAGAAAAAATTTCATAAAATTTATAATAATATTTATTATATTCATGAAACCTTGTTCTACTGTTTGAAAATGTTTTCATTACATCTTTAAAAAGGAAAAAATGAAACCAAAAGCTTGGATATTTAGTTAACTTTATTGAGATGAAATTTATACGTAAATCTAATTACAGTGTTGCTGTTGTTGTAGTCACACTTGCATGTGGAGGGGGGTAGCGATTCTTGACCAGCCTCTGGGAAGGCTGTATCGTTCCGATACATAAACCTGAGGCTGTACATGGACACAAGTGTTCCACAGTTGAAAAAAAAATATTGCTTCACGGTTACCTTTTTTGTGTAAATTTTTTTGGTCTATCAATGGCTTCACTTTGCAAATTAAATACTAAGTTCTTGCGCTTCAATTCCTCGTACGGGCGATTGCCGGTCTGGGATGATACTAAAAATGTTATAATTAGTTCTAAAATTATGGCATTTAAATGAAATATCGCGTATCCTTACGTTTATTTCATTTTGGAAAACTTTTTTATACATCACAAACACTATATTACTTGCTTTTTACACTTTTCACCTCACTGCAAAGTTACAAACAACCAATAGCTTCAAGATTTTGCGTAGAATGAATGACGCAGAGATCAAACTGTACATGTTGTCATGTTGCGCATTGTTGTAATGTAAAATATGCATGTTTTTTTCATTCTTTCCCAGTAGTGTTTGTCTACAGGACGTCATCAACGAATCGTGCACGACCTTGAAGACTTATTGTGGACACAAAACCAAAATCGTTGACATTTTCACACAAATGTCGCAAAACTCCAGCATGACATTCCAAGCGACAATGTGAACGATCATGTCCTTGACGACAATATTGCTATCGCCCATTTTGCCGTCAGTGATACAGTTGGAGACGCAGTCTTATACAGTTTCGTCGATGACACTGTAAGACACAGAGTCTTTTACATTTTCATCAAAGACACAGTAGGAGACAAAGTCATATACATTTTCGCTGACGACTCAGTAGAAGACGGAGCCTTCCGCGTTTTCGTTGATGACAACATTAACGACTGTTTCTAGTATTTCATCTTGGACAACTTCCTAAGGTTACTTAAGGTACTTTTTCCGTCTATATTCATTGATGAAATAGTTGGATTAACTACAAAGAAACTTGTATTTTAAATTAATGCATATTGCTCTGTTGCGCCTTCCTTAACTCTCTAAAATCTTCTTAGGGTGGGGACACTTCGCCCTCAACTTCGCTGAACGCGTTCGAATCCTGGCGAGAACATCGGACAAAGCGGTGTTTATCCCCTCTTAATGTTGACGACATTTGCGAGGCACAATGCCATGCATGGTCATTTAAAAAATTTGCCCCGAAGATGCGTTGCACTGCGGGACGCCGTTCGGACTCGGCTATAAAAAAAGGTCCCTTATCGTTAAGTTTAATCTTGAATGGGAAAGCACTCATTGATGTGTGAGAATTTGCCCCTTCTCGGTTCCTGGTGATAATGTTGTTCTTTAGGGTAATGTTCTCGTTAGGGGAGGAATGGCACCTCAGCCATTTCGACTCAAATATGGATATTAAATTCGTGTTGCACTTCCTAATACCTTTAATTTGGGCCCTATATTGCCATGGCCGGTAAATATGAAAGGTTTGGAGGGTGTTTTGGGGCTGGGGCGGCCACCGGCACTTTGCACTGAAAAAATATATCAAAATCGTTCTTTATTCCCAACGGAAATGAAGTTCAGTTTAGGGGGTGCTTTATGGCGTACCCCAAAGCACTTGGCTCTAAAATTGGATATCAAATTCGTTTTCTACTCTCAAATACCTTTCATTTGAGTCCCATATTGTCATAATGGGTCAAATAAACCATTTTACGTATCTTTAGGAGGAAAAGGAGGTAAATTTCTCATTTAATAACTTTTCCCTTCTCTTGACAATATTTGAACTAACAATGCCGCTATTTATAACAGAAAGCAAGTTATTGATATGATCGGATGAATTTCCAAAGTGTAGGTGGCATTCAGGAACTGGCGCGAAAAATTTCTTTACGAACAGCGCCCACGTACTAAGGTTCTTGCTTCTACACGATGAAATAAGGACTTTTGGTCGTTTGTGAAAAGAGTAAGGGGTAGTTCTTCATCTATCCCAACTCTTATTAAGGATGATCAAACGTTCACTGACCCCGTTGATACGGCTAACCTGTTGGCTGATATATTTGCAGGGAACTCTTTCCTGCCAGATAGCAATCAACCACTCCCCTTAATCGCAAATGCAAATTTCCCAGATATTTTTTCGAACTCATGAAGTTAAAAGGGTTCTTGAGAACCTAAACGGAAAAAAATCCCCGGGCCCGGATTGCATATCAACACTTGTCTTGCGCAAGTGTTCTTAGACACTTGCTCATCCATTACGCAACCTTTTCCACCGTTGGAAGGTTGCGAACGTTCAGCCAATACCCAAGAAGGGTGAGGCGAACAACCCTACGAATTACCGGCCAATTGCAATATGCTCCGCTCTCTCTAAGGTTGTGGTGGTTAAACACCATCTTGTGAGGTATTTAGAGTCTAATGGCCTTCTTAGCGACCAACCGTATGGGTTCCGTAGAAATTGATGTACGGGCGACCTTATGGAATTTCTGTCGGAACGTTGGGAGTTGCTCAATCCACCAGTTTGGTGAGAGTAAGGTTGTGGCTCTGGATATCTCTAAGGTATTTGAGCTTGTCGCTTGAGGTGTCGGTAATGGCTTTATTCGATTTATTTCGTGCTTTCTCAGAGATCGTACTTTACGAGTCGTTATAGATGGGTTCTCATCCAATGGGCATTAATGGACCGCAGGTATACCCCAGAGCTCTGTCCTTTCTCCTTCTCTTTTTCTTATTTTCATCAACGATCTGTTAATTCAGACAACGAATCCGATCTACTCATTTAGGCCTAGTTTTTGAGAGATGAGGCGGATTATGGACGACACACTCTGCCAGGATTTGCTAGCAATTTCTGAGTGGGGTCGACTGAATCGAGTAGATTTTAATGTCCAACTCAGTACTGTCACACAAACGATTCGCTGACCCATGACGATCATCTTTGTCTATCAACGGTATAGATGATGCGCAATCAGAAGCTCTTAATGTTCTGGGCATGAAAATACAAAGTGATGTCCACTGGGCCAAACATGTATTTGAAGTGTCGAAAAAAGTATTCAAGTGCTTAGGCTTCCTTAAACGGTGTAAGAATTACTTCTGATCTTCTTAACGCCTATACCACTTTTATAAGGCCGAAAATGGAGTACAACTCACATCTTTGGGCTGGAGCTTCAAAATCATCCCTAGAGCTACTAAACCGTGTACAGAAGCGAGCGATGGCGTTGATTGGTGACAGTGGGTTACCCAACTCTATTGCCTCCCTTGAACATCGTCGCAATGTGGGTTGTTTGGCGCTGTTCTATCGGTACTTTCATGGTGTGTGTTCGTCTGATATTCGTCTTCTTATTTCTGATGTAAGGATGTTTATCAGAGATACTAGACATTCCAGGAACTCACACTCGTTGGCAATTGATTGGCCAGCGGATATAAAGAATTCTTATTTCGTCCGAACCGTTCGTATGTGGAATCGACTGGATTCTGGCTAATGTTTTTCCCATCCACTATGACATCCAGAGATTTAAGACAAATGTCAATAAACACTACATCATGAAAATTAAAATACTGAGCTAGCTTCTAAAAGTGATAAAAGTCTATCTAAAAGATAGAACTCCCATCTATGACACGAGTTCTGGAACAAAAAATAGTACAGGTAACGCCAGGAAAAGCTCAGGGGTTCAACCTAGGCCCGGTCTTATGGAACTTCAGCTACAATGAGTTCCTAAGGATGGATTTGCTTGACGAAATTTGCCTTGTAGTCGCCAGTCATACTGACTGCGCCCTTAGTGTGAACGTGTACAGAAATTATAGGTTCCGAATCAATCATTCAAGACTCGGTTTTATTGGCCAGCGAGTTGGCTTGGTCGCCATGCATGTTCGCTAGATACTTCAATTTTGGTTTTGTTTTTTTATTTGCTCTTTCATTCTAGCACCATGGAATCTTTGGCCGATTCCATACTTTCCATGAGCCTTTCCCAAGTGGTTTCCCAAACACATGCCAAACTTTCGGAGAATAAAATGAATGCCATACGTAACTTTACGAGGCAACAACAGCAGATAACCATAATCAAACCTAAGAGGCCGGAACGCATTGGCTTAAAGTCGGAAGTGATTTTAGAAACCAAACTAAAAACCGAGCGAAAGCAAAAGGAAATGGTGAAGGAAAAACAAGTGCAGAAGCAGCAACAGCACCATCAACAAAGTCAATTTTCCATTTCCAAGCCATCAATGCCATCTCAACAATTACCCAACATACAAACAGCAGCACAACAGCCGCAACAAACCTTTTTGGCCAAGCCCACGGCCTCGAAACCTCCCATGTTGCCAACTACCAGTCAGCCGGCATCTTTTATAACACCCACTACAGGGGCACCAAGTGCCCTTTCATTTGGCAATCAACAGAGTTCATTTGTGAAAACTTCAACTTCAATTTCAAGTGCCAAATTAGATGATTCCACGAAATTTGTGGCACCCTCTTCCGCCTCCTTTGCAGCGTTTGGTGGTTCAAGCAACCTTACTTTTGGCCAAAGCAAACCAAACACATCCAATGTAGAAGGCAAGGAAAATCAACCAACACAAGCCACAATGCCCATTTCCTTTTCAGCCAAAGTTATAGGAGGCAATGATGCCAAAGCTCCTCTGGCCAATTTGGGCAATAAAACCTTTAACATCGCCAACAACACCAATGAAGCAAGCACAACAAATCAAGGATTTGCTGCCTTGGGAGCGATTGGTACTACTGCAGAGAAGGATATTAAAAAGAAAGAAGAAGCCTCCAAAACCTTTAGTTTTGGTGGAGTTGCAGCTGCTGCTGCTGAAACAGCGGCCAGCTCTGAACCTGCAGCAACAACTACTACAACATCCTTTGGAGGTTTTGGCACGCTGGGAAAGACTTCCAGTGCCATTGGTGGTGCTTCACCAGTGGTATCTTCCTCCTCTGGAGGTGGCATATTTTCTTCTTCATTATTTGGCTCGACCACTCCCTTTGCCTCCTTGGCAACATCGTCGGCAGCACCCTTTGGAAATGCTTCTACAACATTTAGTTTCAATAGCGCTTCAACTGCAGCAGCAGCAGCAACCACAACGACAACAAAAACCGCTAACACCACTCCCTTGGTCACCACAAAAGCACAGAATGAAGCAACGGCAGCAACAGCAGCGGAAGCCACAAAATCGAATGAAACAAAAACTTCAGCTGAAGGGCAAACCAAAGGCCTTTCCACCGCTGGCACCACAACCACGGGAAGGTAAGAACAGAACATAAATCTTTCTAAAGGTTCTATGTCCAGTTTATATTCACCTCACATTATTATTTTTTTTCTTTTTTTATTAAGCTTTAGTTTTGGCGGCATGAGTATAAGCGGAGCAACCTCCAAACCCATTGCGTCAACTGCTACAACTACTCCTAGTAGTACGGCTCCTCCAAATGTTACCATAACCTCATCGGGTATAGCAAGTGCAGCAACAATGGCAGCACCAAAACCTTCTACAACTACCTCGTCTGCCACCACCACGGATACGGCTGATTCCCTATTCGGTACGTTGAACATATGCAAGCCAAATACCAAGGAAACGAGTGAGGCAAACAAGACGCCTGGTAATATATTCTCTGGCTTTGGGACAACCACATCCACAGCTCCAGCTACAACACCTTTCCCCTTCATCACCGGTGGTAAGGCTGGAGGAGATGAGACTACACCATTTTCGGTCTCAGCTACCACAGCAGCAACTCCAGCATTTGGTTCCACAACAACGGCAAATGTTTTTGGAAAACCCTCCTCGACCACAGAAACTATTTCTTCTACTACAACTGCAACTGCTGCTGCAGCCCCTGCTACTACTACAACAGCCATGACAGCAACTGCTGCCACTACTTCTGCCACCACAACAACAACTTCCGCTTTCTCTTTCGGCTCTGTGGCAACCCCCACCACTGCCACAAATGCTTCGACCATCTTTGGCTCAATGTCATCTACACCAACTGCAACCACAGCTTCTGGCAATGTTTTCAGTGGTGCCGGAACGGCAACCTCGATATTTGCTCAAGCTGCTGCAGCTACTTCAACATCTGCTACCTCCACAAGCACAACCACAAATATATTTGGAGGCGCGGCAGCGGCAGCCTCTTCAGGACCATCTTTGTTTGGCTCCACTGCCCCAGCAATGGCAGCTGCAGCAGGCACACCCAACACAGGTTCCATATTTGGATCAAATACAACAGCAAGTCCAGCAGCCCCCACAGGTGGTAGCATATTTGGAGGTATACCCAAACCAGACCAATCGGTATTTGGCAGTGTCGCAGGGGCAGCATCACCGCCGGCTACGGGACTGTTTGCAGCAGCTGCTGCCGCCACAAAGCCGCCAGCGGGAAATATTTTCGGTGGTGGGGCAGCAACAAACACCGGATTTGGCACTGCAGCTAGTGGTGGCTCTATCTTTGGCGGTGGTGGTGGTGCTGCTGCTGCACCCACCAGTCCCTTTGGGGCACCGGCTAACGCCAACACTGCAGGCTCCATATTTGGAGGTGCTGCAGCTACCAAGCCCGCCGAGGGAGGCAATATATTTGGCTCGCCCACTCAACAGTCACCCTCAAGTGGTGGCTCCATATTTGGCAAAAGTTCCTTTGGTCAAACTGCAGCTTCCCCCCAATCCGCCGGCAGTATATTTGGTGGCGGTACCACCAATCAAAGTTCTACCAGTCCTTTTGGTGCCCCAGCTGGTGGATCCATTTTTGGGGGAGCCACTACAAACAACTCCTCCTCGGGGGGCTCTATCTTTGGTGGGGCATCTACGGCCCCCGCCTTTGGTTCCACAACAGCATCATCAGGTTTTGGTTCTTTCTCACAGCCTTCCAATGCCCCCGCCTTTGGTTCACCAAGTGGAGGTTTTGGAGCAGCACCTGCGGCAAATGCTTTTGGCTCCCCTCAACAACAGTCGGCCTTTGCAAAGCCAGTTTTTGGTGGTCCCCCCACATTTGGCAGTCCTCCCGCTTTTGGTGCTCAACCCACATTCGGTGGAGCACCTACATTTGGCAGTCCTAAAGGTTTTGGATCATTTGCGGCCACATCACCTGCTGGCAGTGTTGGTTTTGGAGGTGTTGCAAATCCCGCAGCTGCCCAAGCACCCAAGGGAAATATTTTCGAAACTTTGGGCTCAACTGATACTGGTTTGTCATTTGGAAATTTGGCTCAATCGACGCAGCCACCTAACCAACAGAAGCCTGCTTTTGGCGGGTAAGTATTGTTTTGCCTTAGTAGACATTGTGTTGTTAACTTGGTGGATTCTCTTTTTTTTTCTCTCTTTCATTGCAGTTCATCCTTCATGAGTTATCGTTAGTCTGTTAGATGTTAAGTGTAAAGTATTTAATTTTATTTCAAAATAAAAAATAAAAATCGTTACAAATTTCATGGAAAAATGAATAATATGCTCAAGGAAGCCAGGGTCCGTCCTGGTCGTGATTGGGGTCTGAGAGGGGTTTAAAAACTCCAGGGCCGGTTGTGCGCCCCTGGGTCTATCAGATACTGGCCACTACGCTGGCTACTTAGGTTACCGAAATGTGATGCCCTCGAGGTGTGTTTGCAAGACTTGGTTCACCGGGACGCGGGAGTAGGAGTGAACGAATTGAACGCATAGAAGTAGTTCTTTTCAGCTGGAGATACAAGTTACCTACGGTGGCACCTGTCTTCTTGGGAGCAGAGAATGTTCCATTTACTGAAAGCGCAAAATACCTGAGTGTTTTGCTGGACAGGAAATTGAACTTCAAATCCAAAATGTCGGAAAGGGCAAAAGAGGCCACTCTTGCCCTATACACCTGCAAGAGAACTATTGGCAAAAGTTGGAGATTTCGACCGCGCGTCATGCACTGGGTATATACTGCAGTTGTCAACCCCATGGCAGCCGGTTGTACGCACCGGATTGACGCGGTGGAGTTCTTTATCGGCAAGGGCTGCCGCCTCAGTGTATAACACACTGCAACAACAACAACTGCAGTTGTCAGACCTATAATGCTATATGTGTTCGGGTGGACGGCGCTTCAAAAGTCCACCTACTGTTCAATAGAGAAGCGGATCCCAAGAATGGCTTCTTAGTGTATATCAGTCACACTGAGAACGACACCATCTGATGCACTGAATTTAATGCTACATCTAATGCCCCTGGACGGAGGCTTTGACACCGAATGCCTGGATTCAAAATCCGGCGTGAAAAAAATTTTTAGCGGTGGTTATCCCCTTACTAATGCTGGCTATATTTGAAAGGTATCCTACCATGTTAAAACTTCTCTACCAAGTGGTGTCGCTATGCGGCCCGCCATTCTGTAATCGGACTGCTCTCATTGATATAAAAAAACTATGCCCTGCTCTTAATACAATGTTCATGGGAAATTTAGTAGTAATGCCCCTGAATATTGTGGCTAGATAAATAGCTGCGACCACTGCTGTGAGGCTAACGGAGCTTTCTCTTTGGCTATGTACCAGGCAGTGTGGATTACACCCTGCCTTAGCCGCTTTTTGATAAAAAGTACTGTACCACTCTTCCAGATAGGAGCGATTGGAATGACGATATCCCGGTAACAGAAGTTGTATAGACTTCTATACGGGTGGTTCAAACTCGACGACGGGGTGGGCTTTGGAGTGTAAGATAAAGATCCAGAACTGGTCAGACGACGGGGTGGGCTTTGGAGTGTAAGATAAAGATCCAGAACTGGTCAGAACGAAAAGGTTACCCGACCACTGCAGTGTGCATCAGGTGGAGATCCTTGCAATTAAGGAAGTGGTGAAATGGCAAAGATGTAATGTCACAACAACGATTGGCATAAATATCTTCTCAGACAGCCATTTAATCCCTGAAGAACGTATTTCTGAACAAAAAAACTGCCCTCGACTGTAGCAGATCTCTCAACGAGATGGGTGAACAGTTCAAAATTCACCTGTTCTGGGTGCCATGCCTTAGAGATATCCCAAGGAATAGCAAAGCGGACGAGCTTGCGAGACTAGTATCAACCTCATTCCAGGGAAACTGAAATCTGTGGTTTTTCACAATTAGGCCCGAAGGGCAACGAATGATAAATGGCCACAAAGAGGGGGTTGTGAGCATTTCAAAACTATGTGGCCTAATCTGGACTTGAAGAGGTCTACCGCTATGCTGTCACTGCCTATAACAGACGTCTCAGTGATTGTATCCGTCATGACAGGTCATTGTCTAATTGGAAAACATGCTGACAGACCGAAGGTTGTCAAGAAGATGTGATGACATCGAAGAAAAGAGATTTTAGAACACATGTGTGTGTCTCGCACTGGTAGTCAGAAGGAGTTCCACTTTAGATTTTCATTTCTTTGAGAACCTGTCTAATCCGACGCATGTGATCGCAAGTTGTTGGGGTTTTTAAAGCGATCTGGACTCATCTTCCTTCTTCTGTTCCTGTGGTATCACAATGGACGAAAACGTCCAATTGAGTTTGATGGCAGACTGTAAACTTAAACCTAACCTAAGCACAATCTTTACTGCCTTTACCTATTTATATGAATTAAACATCTGATTTTCATAAAACAGCTGTTCAATGATTCAAACCAAAGGAATTCGGGAATTTGTGAAAATTTGCACAAATTTTTACTGGAAGTCGTTCGCTTACTTTATTTGCTAGCAGAGGAGAGCGGGAATATGCGTGAGAGCGAGCATAATTTAGGGTTTGGTAATTAAGAGCTTGCGAATTTTTACTGGAGGTTTTTTCTCAGCAGAAATTTGCAGCATCGAACAGCTGTTTTATGAAATTCAGCTGTTTAATTCAAATAAAAAGCAAATGAGAATAAAGACTTTTCTTACTCTCCTACAAATTTCTTCTGGCAAATTTCTACTGGAAAAGTACAGACCTAAAGATTTTGGGAATTATACGTATACGGTCTTTGCTGCAAATTTCTGCTAGGAAAAAATCCTCCAGTAGAAATTTACAAGCTCTCATTTACCAAACTCTCAAGAATTTGTTTGCTCTTATGCACTCTCCCGCTTGCTTACAAATTAAGTACGCGAACGACTTCCAGTGACAATGTGTGCTAATTTGCGCAAAATTTCGAGTACACGAACACACTTATTAGCAACTGTTTGCTAATAATCAGGGTTGCCACACTTTATAATTACTTGTGATTTCTACTCTCCAAACCCCCGTTTAAACCGTCAGCTGATTTTTAAAGGAAAAAGAGATGATCGAGCCATTAAATCCGGATTGAAAGAGCAGTGTAAACTGGATTCAAGGTGGCCTAAAGTTACTTGAATTAGGTTAGGTTGAGAAGAGAGTGCGTATATTAATCCCCCCATGCCACTATGAACATACACTTAAGCCAGTAATCGGCTTGTTGTGCGCTCTAAATACTAAAATAGAAACCTCGAAAAAGAAAATCTCATTTAGGAATTCCGTGCTACCTACAAAATTCTTAGTCGTTTACTATGCCACGCCTCTAAGTTGGTTCATGTCTGGTATTGTGTCCCCACCTAAGTGATGGTATCTGTTAGACGCGAAAGCCGGGCAATGACATAGGAAGTGCTCCAACGTCTCATCATCTTTCCCGCATGACCCACACATGCTATCACTTGCCGCTCCGATTTTACATAAGTGAGGTCGTAGTCCTATGTGGCCCGTTATGATACCGAGAGCTATACTGACCTCCTTCTTACTTCCTTTCAGTAATAGCCTCGTCTTCTCACGATCTGGGTCTCCCCATAGGATTTTCGCCCTCCTACTGACCGTTTCGATGTTGTTGTAGTCACATTTTCATGTGGAGGTGGCAATCCTCCTCAAGCTCTTGTAGATGAGCAAGCTCGTTCCGGTCTAAAGGACCGATCGTCGCGGGAACAGGGTGACCATTGGGTATTTAAAGGCGCCAATAACCCGCCTTGTCATATCGGGCATCGTAGACATAGACAACGATACGACTGATCGTCCGCGAATGCCGTTGCTGCTACTGCCTTTGAAGCATTCCACTATCCGCAAACTGTTGACGCACCCGGTAGCTCTCAGCTAAGCTTCTCGTTACAGAACTGAACACCACACAGATCAAATTTCATTGTTTCAGCCTGTGTGGTGCTCACAGCTATCCCATGCCTGGGTTTGGTTTGTCTATTTCGCTGTTCCACAGAGTTGCATGCGCCATTCGTCGCCCACGCCCTTAACTCGGACGGCGTCGACCCGAAAGGCCAAATCGTCTGCTCCGTTACTCCGCTATGGCCTAGTACCCAAACGATAAAAAAATTTAATTTTGAAAATTTTACTTTTTGTCGCTGTTTCACGTTTTCCGCCCATATTACACTGAGCAAAACGCTGGCTACTAAGGTTACCGGGACGTGATTCACTCACATTGTGATCTAGGCACTTGTTTGACGCGAGAATAATCGATTGAGACGAAAGCATGATCAATGGGAGTGTTCCTGGGTCGGAAGGACAATTGAGACGTGATCAAATCACGGCGTAATCTTGGTACTATGTCACCTGGACGCAGGTGTGGGCAAAAGCGTGTTCAATAGCTCAACGGCTACCATGACTGATAGACATGAGCAGAACGTTGGCTAGGCTGGTCACCAAGGCCTAATTTACTCAAAGTGTGATCGAAGCACCTGTTCATCAGTAAGCGGGGGCAGGTGGTTGCAAGAAAAGCTGGTCAATGATCCATTGGTGCTGCGTTTGAGGGAACTACTGTTGCTCACGACAAAATCCATTCCCGCAGAGATAAATATGTGCATCGAGAACATAACATTACCCGTGACGTAAAACACACAATCCCACAAAAGAACTACCGCTTTGAGTTTTGTTTTTGAGTGTTGGGTTGAAGAGTGCAACGCCTAAAAGTCAAACAATTTTTAACTTTGACGCCTAAAAAGGTGAGATCAAAGCAAACTAAAACAAAACACATTTTAGTCAAAAATAAAATCGTGTGTCGTCGTTTTGATTGTCCAGTTTTAAAATATTAAAAAAAAAAAAACAAAAATATTTATTATTTATAAAAATATTTAGAATATAATTACAAACCTTTTATTTTGGTTTTCAAGCTACCCATTTAATTGTCATATACATTTTTTGTACTTAGCATATTCACACAATTGTGTTTCTCCCATAAAAGTCGATTCCTTCAGATATAAGGAACGCTTTTCACAATGCAGTTCATTGTGACCCTTGCCATTGCACAGTAGACATGTAATAACTGATCTTTTATCTCTACCATACTCCACCATGTGCGAGGGAAATATTCGACAAATTGCTTTGTTTTGCCATAAATCACAACGTGGTTCAATGTGACCCAGGCGACGACATATAAAACACCTCTGTTTCGATTGATATTCAATGCAGTTATGACCCTCACTTTGTGTACAACGGCGGCAATTTTGACAATGCACATAATTGGGCTTAACACACAGGCCACACTGATTGCAGTGCACATAGGTTGAGCCATTTTTCGAAGGACAACTTTTGCATTTGTCACAATGTCGATTCTCTAGCGCTGTATATCTTTCGCATTTGGAGCAATACTTATAGAGTTCCTGTATGGGCAATTTGATAAGGTCCAAGGGAACATTTGTAAACAAACGAACCGGAGATCCTTGCTTGCGAGCTGATTTGCCCACATCTGTGTAGGAATCGTGATTCGTATAATTTATTTTATAATCGCACATTTGCAGGGAGGGTAAAACTTGTTGCAGATAATGGCCAGAGAAATAGGGGAATATCCAGAATATGGGCAAAGGTTGATATGGCAATTCATTCAGTTTGTTGTATAGACGGGTGAGTTTTTGTAATGTATTGCCTATCAATTCAGTGCGGCAGCCAAAAGGAGGATCGGTGAATATAAGTGATCTTTCATTGCTGTTGAGAGAAAAACAAAACATATGTAAAATTTTAAGTTGTAAATAAATTGAGGGAAGGCTTACCTTTTACACTTTAGAAACTTGAAAAACTCTTGTCTTTGTAGTTCGTCAAAGAAGTGATTATTGCACATATTATACCAGCAAAATTGTTGGTCATTGTAAAAGTAGTAAAACCGATGATCAAAATCCAACAAGAAACTCTTAATAGTATTCGGCCAAAGGTTAGACAGGTGGGCATGCAGGCGGGGAGCTCCCATACAAATAACTTTGCTAAAATAGAGATGCAAAACAAAAGGAAAATTTCTAATAAAAAGCTGCCGAGTCCAGTTTCCAGATTGTTGAAAAAATTCCTTTAAATGGTCAAAACCCCCCGAGTATAGCATTCATTTTACTATTGAAATTGCCTTCAATGTCTTCTATGCTAGAGTTATGAAATAAATAAATAAAAGTCTAACGAACTATGTCTTTTTGGCATTCGTCTAGCTTTGGCACCTTATCGGATACGGCTTGGTCGTGTTATTTTCAAACTAATGTAGCGAGGGAGATACTCACCTTATTTTCAAATCTCTCAAAGTGTTTTCAAAAAATTCCAATGATTTTTCATCGAAAAAATATTGAGCTTGCACCTTATCATTATCCAAGGGAGGCAGAAAAATTGTCGGATTTTTTAACAGTCTCTTTGACAAATTATGTTTTACATCATGGCCAACATGAGAATCTAAATCGTTGCTAATCAAAGGTACATTGCAGGATAAACAAAAATGTTTATTTTCCTCTGGCGATATGTCCTGGAACTTTTAAAAGGAGCAAGCTTAGCATTTAGTAATGTTTTAATCCGCATATACTCGTATGTCTAACGGACTTACCTTTTGTCGTGTACTTCGATATATGATGGCTGCATCATTGTATTTTCTTTGCAAATGCTTCATAGTCAAATCTTCAACAGCGACATGAAATGAACACTGTTTCTTGTCTCGATGGGCGGAACAGGCATAATAGCCATGCTGATGTCCCTTATCTTCATAGTAAAATAATACAGTTGGTCCATGCACACATCGAGGATGTATGTCGCCTTCTTCCTCTTCCTCGCATTTCACCGAAAGCTTTTTGCAGTCAGCTTATGAAGATGAAAGATACATTTTAAGTTAGTAGAATAAACAAGTAAAATAATTTGTATATATTAATAACAAGAACTATCCATCTGCCAAGTGCATGAAAAATAAATCTTCTGAAGTTCTCGCCAGAACTCAATCACATCTGCGCCACAGTTAACATTCTATTGAAAGCGTACAAGAATCCCTCAAGCCAAAACAGTTGCTTGGTTTTATGTGCCTAATTGCTATGGGTTGAGTGGTACATGTTACCTGTTTATAGAACATCATTCTGGAGGTGAAATGCAACTTTAAACCAGCCCGGCAATTGCTTGGAAAGTACTTTTTGTACCCAATGTAATTCTTTAGAAACCTAATACAGTTGGTAGCCTTTTGTTATACTAGTTCGTACGCGATTAATATATAAAAATCCAATTACTTTTTAACTCACCCTTTTCCACTGGTAAATTCATTTTCTTTAAACTCATTGCCGGTGTCCAGTTTGGTTAATTTTTTTAAAAATGTGCAACAGCTGTAAAATGGTCAAGAATGCACATGAAAATGATATCACACTAAAGTGAATGTGCAAACAACAGTAAACACCACAACCTAAAATCAAGACGTGTGTCTATGAATGTCAAAGCATGAAACGTGTGATGGAGCATGAATACTCATACTGATACCCGCTTTTATGATTAAATCTTAGTACTGACTTCAACTTTTCGGCCCAACAGCTGTCAAAACGCATTAAGCCCAGTACTAACATCGACTTTTCACACGAACAACTGTCAAAACGCACTTTAAAAAAATGGTGACGATGATAATGTTTCAATGATCTTGTCTTAAGCTCTCAGCAGAGTTTTTCGTCCCTGTTTGTCTAAAATCAGGTGGCAACACAGTTTGCTAACTTGTCAAAACATTATGAGGAAAAAGGGCAAATATTTGTAAAATTTATAAGAAAATTAGCAAAACAAGTGCGACCGTAGATGTCAAATAAAATTTATTAATATATGTGAACGTTATTTTATAAATTTTATTTATAAAATTTTATTCCGCCATTCACAATGGCGGAATAAGTAAGCAATTGCAACCGTTATTACATTGGCATCCCTATTTGGACTATTCACAATAACGAATAACGGTAATCGGTTACTCACAAGCAATTAACAGCTGGAACAATTTTTTGTAAACAAAAGTAAAATTCCAATATCTATCTCACAGGCGTCATTAACAAAAATTCGCAGAATTTGCGCCGGTTTTATAAAAAACAACGTTTTAAATATATTATAAATGTGCAGAGATTAATGTAAACATAAAAATATAGTCTGAATTTTAATTACAGAACCTTCTAAACTTTTTGACTTAGAAGGACGCTCATTAAAGGTAAGTGTCTACTAACATGTACATAAGTATGTATGCCTACATACATACTAAATAATGGGGGAAATTAAATTTGTCAGTTGATTTTTTCTTTTAACAACATTTTCATAAATAGTAAGGATTTAAGTGTTTCGTTTTCAACCATTAATCAATCGTCCATTGTGGTTATGTGGTAGAGATTATTTTAAGGTGGATTGGCTGCATAGAGGAATAGACATTCACTAGCCTCATCTGCGAGTCGCCCTGCTTTCGTTTGGAATTTACCTTTTACCTGAAATATTCGGCTAGCTAGGTATGAAGCATTTTTTCAGCAAGACACATCTGAGGCAATTGATTGTTGTAGCCACATTTGCATGCGGAGGTAGCGATCCTCGTCAATCTTCTATAGGTGGACAAGCTCGTTCCGGTCCATAGGACGTGATTGCTATTTGTTATTTAAAGACCCCAAAATCTCGCCTTGTCATATCGAGTATCATAAGCACTCAGTATTTAAGCAAGATCCAGTGACGACCGGACTCTTTCGGAGACTCTCCACTCGTTGACGTTGATTGTCCGCCACTGCAATTGCAATGACTCCCTATGAGCATTCCACTATTCGCAAACTGTGGACGCGGCCGAAAGCTTCCAGCTAAGCTTCTTGTGACAACGATGAGCACCACATAGATCGGAACTCAAAGTGCCAGCCCGTGTGGTGCTCATAGTTATGCCGTGCCGGGAAAGGTATTGGTAGTTCATAGAAGCGGAAATTGGTATTTTTTCCGAAGACGGTGTGTTATACTCTGAGACGGCGGTGTGTTATACACTGAGACGGCAGTCCTTGCCGATGAAGCAATCCATCGTATCAATGGACAGAATAATAAGAAGGTGAACCGACACAAATATATGAAGGATTGTCTTGATGAGTCATTTAACTGACCAGTTGACGACGCAGTGGTATTTACTGACGAGTGTGATGAGACTTGCTGCTCCTGCTCCTGCAGACTCCCAAAATCAATCTCAGATATCTGCAATATGGGGCAGGCATTTTTAGCATTATAAGTATTTCTTATTTTAATAAGAATATTGATTTAAAAATTTTTAATAATTTTTTATATAATTTTTTTATATTTTTTTTATTTGTTTGCAGTCCTAACTTTTGGGTCTCATACGGGAGTGACTCAAGCTCCTTTGGATGTTGCACTGTAAAAAAGTTTATACTGATGGTACCTTCTATGACCTATGAGAAACTCTTTTAGTTGGTAACTTTCGTGCAACTTTCTGACAAAGCAGTTTGCTGCAGCTTATTTTGATAAAATTTCTTATTGTCCTACCACACAAACTCCCATTGATAGTTCATAATGGACATTAGTAAACAATCGCCGGCTTTTATAAGAAATTTATGCAGAACCTGCATGAGTGCCAGTGCTAATATTGATGTTGCCAGAAACACTACCATATTCAAACAATATTTGCACGAAAAACCCACAGCGGGTAAAGTAACACCATTGACATTACATCAACTGCTGCAGTCTATACGTCCAGACATCTATACACACAAGGAAGATAAATTGCCACAAGTGATGTGTCTACGATGTATCGATCAATTGCAGGCCGTACATGAATACATTAAAATGTGTCAAAATTCTGAAAGAGAGTTTCGTAAGCTGCTTTTGGAGCCAGACGAAAGAACTCCACCGCGTGTGGAAGAAACTATAACAGATAGTTCACCGACAGTTGCTAATGAGGAATATCAAACAATAACTGTGAAAGATGAAAACATGGATGTATATGAGAGCTACGAAATAAATATCGGAAATAATCAAGATCAGGAAACAACACAATCGACTTCAAATACAGACATGTTGCCGCACACAAGCAGCGCCGATATGATTGGATTTCATACGTCTTATGGTAGAAGTGATGAAAGCCAAGATGATGATGAATGGACCCCCTTGGCTAAAAGGTAAGTGATAAGATTTTTAGTTTTTTTCTCCTCTTTCATTGAAACCCAGTTGGAATGCAAAGCAAGCAATGTAGTTGGAAACAAGCAAAGAATTATGGAAATCCACGCTTGAGATAAATTATTTTTAGTTACTAGCAGATGGAAGAATTGTCAATTATGGTAATAGTTGATAAAAATCAAAAGGCGGGTAGGATTTGAATGGCAGTTATGGATATGCCATATAATTTTGTCTAAATTTGTGTATTCAGAACTGTACTAAAAATAATCTCAGAATTGTGGTAAAAACCCTGATGAACATATTCTACCAATTGAAGGTAATGCATTTGATTATAGTTTTCATTGAAGAAACATTATAAAATATTTTCTTTTTATACTTTTAGAACGCAAATATTAAATCTCAAAGATTAAAGGCCTGGAGAAAAGATGGAAATTTCGCTAAAAAAAAATCTAAAGAAAATATACCAAAAAATAGAATACATATTTTCTAAATATGAGGTATTATCTAGAAATAGAGCCACTTTAAAAAATTGCTATTTTTTTTGCCAACTATTACATATGTTTTAGTAGAGATTTGGATATAGCTGCCATATACATATATGTCACTTCCAGATACATGAATCGATTTATACGAAATTCACCAGTAATGTCGGGAGTCATAAGAAAAGCAAAATTTCGTGAAAATTCGTAAACAAATCTCCAAATTATATATTTATAGGGTATTCAATCTGGGGACCAGATAGAATACGTGTTTGTTGAACTATCTTCAAATCGTGAGAGTTGTTTGTATCTTTACTTTACTTTAATTGGCTGTGACAGAATAGGTGTTCCACTAGCCGAACGTAGCATAGCGTTCCAAGCGCCTCGATCTTCTGCACGCATTCTAAAATCTCTGACACCAAGTTTCGAGGTGTCTCCCACAACTTGATCTTTCCATTGGGCTTTTGGTCTTCCCGGTTTGCGTGTACCACCGTGTTTGCCTTCAAAAGACTTCTTTGGTGGAGCTTCTTCATCCATTCTGACAACATGACCTAGCCAACGCAGCGGTTGTATTTTGATGCGTGTAACTATGCTATCGTCGTCATACAGCTCATACAGCTCGTGGTTCATACGTCGCCTAAATTCTCCGTTAACGCAAACTGGTCGATATATTTTACGTATAATCTTTCTCTCCAAGCACTGTCTCATCTGCTTTCACAAATACCCATGCTTCAGAACCATATAACAGCACGGTTAGTATTAGTGTCTTGTATAGTGTAATCTTCGTCTGTCGAGAGGTGGCCTTGTTTCTAAACTGCTTATTTAGTCCAAAGTAGCATCAAAACTGCCGTTTCGGTTACGGCGGTGCCGAGGTAGATAAAGTTATTGACTGTCTCAAAGTTGTGATTCCCAACTTTTTCCATTTTCTTTATCTGCTCGGTTGTGCAAGGCTTTTTGGGAGTTGAAACCATCCATTTCGTCTTATCTCCATTTACTGCCAAACCCATTTTCACTGACTCTCTTTTGATTCTTTCAAAGGCTGCAGTTACTACTTCCGGTGACCAACCTATGATGGTTGTATTGATTGTATCTACCTTCCGAATGATACAATTGACATACATGGGCTTCAGTTTGTACTGGAATTGGTAACTCTGGATTATACTGATGTTATAATCACTGGGGACTTTAACTCAAACATACTTATAGATTCAACTCTGACTGATGCTATGTTGACATTTGGCCTATTCATCACCAATAATACAAACCCCATACATTTCACGTCAACCGTCAATACACTCTTATAATTATTCTTTGTCAATAATTCTTTGAAGATATCATTGAATGATCAGATTTCTGCTCAAAGTTTCTCTAAGCATGATCTGATTTATATCGCCTACGATTTTGCTCTGCGGGAGGAAGAGGAGGACATATCTTATCGTGATTACGGCAATTTGAATTATGAACATTTAGTTGGTATGGTCTACCAGGTGAACTGGGATGACATTTTTACACTTTTAACTGTCGATCACCAGACGGCTTGATAACATTTTACGTCTCTATGGTGCAACAGTTTCAATAAGGTTTAAAAGGTCTTCGGCCAAAACAAAGCCATGGTACAATTCAAGAATCAAGGCGCTTATCGGGTATAGGGACTTGGCTTACAGTAGATGAAAGCGTTTCAAGTCTCCAGAGCTGAAAGAAGAATTCCGGGAAGCCAGAAGGAAAGTTAACAGTTTTATTAATGCGGCTAAAATGGGATATTATTCTTCAAGATTTGATTGCGCAGTGGGCTCGAAGAGTAAGTGGAAGGTGACACATGACATCGGAGTGGTTAAACCCAAGTCAAACACTCGATACCATGGGGATCCAGATGAACTCTACAGGGCCTTCGTAAGAACAACCGATATACAAACGGACACTCAATTTTACAGTGATGATGATGGGCCGGTTTTCGTTCATGATGCCCGCAGTCCTTTTGAGTTTAGATGTGTTAGACATGAGGAAGTTTATGAGAGTTTTGTCCGTGTTAAGTTAAATGCAATTGGTTTGGACGGAGTTGATCGGAGATTTGTACGAATGTTACTTCCATATCTCGTACCGTACTCTACGTACCTGTTTAATACAATTTTCGGCTATTTAGAAGCATGCAAAGATATCCCCCATGATTATCGGCCGATATCAATTCTATGCTACCTCTCTAAGGTTTTCGAGAAAATTCTTCATGGGCAGATGTCGGCATATCAAGAGTCCCTGTTGCCAGAAAGACAGTCCGGCTTACGTTCTGATCACAGTTGCATTACTGCATTGATTGAAGGGGCTGAATCGATCAGAAATGACATTGATGAGAACAAAGTTGGCTTTCTGGTTCTTTTGGATCACTCCAAAGCTTTTGACACGGTTGATCACCTGAATTTGTACATCAACGGCAACGAGTCTCATTATGTCATATCTGAGCGATAGACGGCAGTCCGTATGCTCAGGGAATATATTATCTAACCCCTTGTTCGTATCTAAAGGGGTTCCCCAAGGCTCGATTGTAGGCCCACTTCTTTTTTCATTATATGCGAACGACTTGCCCCGTCAACTAGTACACGGTCAGTTTATGATGTATGCTGATGATTTTTCAAAGCGTCTTTGTGGACAATCTAGACGACTGCATAAGTAAACTTAACGCGTATTTACATCGCGTTTATGACGAGATAAGCTTGAAAAAATCAAAGGGAATATTAAGGGTTTAAAATTTAAGAAAAAAATATATTTTTTGATTTTTTTTTTAACTTTGTGATACTTAAAATTTCTTCTGAATTTCTGAAAAAGCTCTTTGGGCGTTTCTAAAAATATTAATTTGTTTTAAAGTTGTAGCGTTTCGAAAATTATTTTTATGTATAGTTGCCAAAAAATTAGCTCTTTTTTAAAGTAACTCTTTTCCCAGAGATTGTCTCATATATACAAAAAATAAATATGCCCATCGTAATGGAAAACATTTTAAAAAGGGTGATTTTTTATTCAAGTTTTTCGGGGTGGCTGGTTGATATTTGTGCACAAATGTCAATTGTGAAAATAAACGGTTTTCAGTATAATCTGCCATTTAATCATAAAAAAACTTACATATGAGCAGCGGCTGCAAATCTTCAATCCAAAGGCAGCCGGTTGTACGTACCGGACTGACCCGATGGAGTCTTTCATCGGTAAGGGCTGCCGCCTCAGTGTATAACACATTGATAGAATAACAAAAACAACTGCAAATCGTTACACTTTCCTATCAAAATTTGTGCTCTGTGACAACAGCAACAAAAAATATTTTTGAAAAATTGAGTTTAGCAATATAGACCGATCTATACCATAAACGACATGAATGTCGAAAAGCCTAACATAAGTCACTGTGTCAAATTTCAGCGAAATCGGATTATAAATGCGCCTTTTATGTGGCCAAGACTTAAAAACGAGAGATGGGTCTATATGGCAGCTATATCCAAATCTTGTCTGATCTAAGCCAAATTGCAGAAAGATGTCGAGGGTCTTAACACAACTCATCGTCCCAAATTTTGACGAAATCGGGCAATAAATGCGCCTTTATGGGCCCAAGACCTTAAATCGAGAGATGGGTCTATATGGTAGCTATAACAAAATCTGGACCGATCTGCGGCAAATTGAACAAGAATGTCGAGTTGCCTAACACAACTCACTGTCCCAAATTTCGGAGAAATCGGACCATAAATGCGCTTTTTATGGCCCCAAAATCTTAATTCGAGAGCTCGGTCTATATGGCAGCTTTATCCAAATATGGGCCGATCTTGGCCAATTTGAAGAAGGATGTCCAAGGGTCTAACACAACTCACTGTACCAAATTTTGGCAAAATCGGACAATAAATGCGCTATTTATGGGCCTAAGACCTTAAATCGGCGGATCGGTCTATATGGGTGCTATATCAAGATATAGTCCGATATAGCCCATCTTCAAACTTAACCTGCTTTTGGACAAAAAGGAATCTGTGCAAAGTTTCAGCTCAATATCTATTTTTAAAGACTGTAGCGTGATTTCAGCACACAGACGGACGAACATGGCTGGATCGCCTTAGATTTTTATGACGATCAATAATATATACAGGGTGGCTGATGAAAGCCGCTACCAAAAAAAAATGTAATAACTTTTTTTCTATTTAATAATAATAATTTAATAATTAATTTAATTAATTAATTAATTAATTTAATTAATAATAATTTAATAATTAATTTAATAATTTAATTTAACATGAATAAAAGAAAAATGTATTCCATACACCGAAAAAAAAATGTAGCAATATTCATCATTGTAGCAATATTCATCAGCCACCCTGTATATACTTTATATGGTCGGAAATGGATATTTCGATGTGTTGCAAACGGAATGACAAAATGAATATACCCCCATCCTTCGGTGGTGGGTATAAAAATTATAAAATAAATAATTTTTTTTAATTAAAAATGTTTGAATTACACAAAAAATGTTTCAATTAAAAAGTAAATTGATTGAATAATTTTTTAATTGAATATGATTTTTTTCTATTACAGTCGTGTTTAAAATTTGTGCCCCTTTTTTTATTGAACCTGAAAAATTTTTTCAACAGAAATTGTGATGAAAATTTAATTTTTAATTAAAAAATTAATTGATCATTCATCATAATTTTTAAATCGAATCTTAAAAAGAATTCAAATATTTTACCTAAGTAAATTCATTTAAAGGCTATTTCAAAGACACTTACCTCCCTCATTTCTACAAATCTATAGCAATACCATGGCAACAGTTTCTATGTACTGTATTCAACTCGCTGACCGTTGGCAACCGTTTCTATGTACTGTATTCAACTCGCTGACTGTTGGCAACCGTTTCTAGGTACTGTATTCAACTCGCTGAAGTCCTTTATCGGGCACCACTACCCGACACACAAATTTTTTTTTAAATACGGGTGTCCACGGACCTTTGTCCAAACAACGCACCTCAAGTCCATGTTCCAGGAGGCTAAATCGAATCTTAAAATCGAATCTTAAAATCGAATCTTAAAAAGAATTCAAATATTTTACCTAAGTAAATTCATTTAAAGGCTATTTCAAAGACACTTACCTCCCTCATTTCTACAAATCTATAGCAATACCATGGCAACAGTTTCTATGTACTGTATTCAACTCGCTGACCGTTGGCAACCGTTTCTATGTACTGTATTCAACTCGCTGACTGTTGGCAACCGTTTCTAGGTACTGTATTCAACTCGCTGAAGTCCTTTATCGGGCACCACTACCCGACACACAAATTTTTTTTTAAATACGGGTGTCCACGGACCTTTGTCCAAACAACGCACCTCAAGTCCATGTTCCAGGAGGCTAACATCTGTGTACCAAGTATAGAAATTAATTGGAATTTAAAAAAAAAAAATCCATCAATCAATCATCAAATTTCAAAAACTTCAGTCATATTTTTAATTGGGTCAATTAAAAAATTAATTGAAAATTTTAATACTTTTTTTAATTGAAGATTTCAAAAAATTTCAAACAAATTTTTAATTGTATCAATTAAAAAAATTTTTTATTGAATATGCAACTTTTTTCATTGAAAATTTTTTAATTACTCCTTCAAAAAAGTTGATTGATATGATCAGTTAAAAAAAAATAAATTTTGGATCAATTAATTTTGTGGTTGAAACAGATTTTTATTTTTTTTTTTTTTTTGGAGTACAGCCTTCCACCATAATGGTTGTGTACATCCAGTAAATTATCTTCGGGTTAACACCCCACTTCCTACTGAAAATTATCCGGCAGGAGCAAAAGGTGCTAAGTATTCCTTTTCCTGACGAACTTTTCTAATGTTCTCGCCAGGATTCGAACCCAGGCGTTCAGCGTTATAGGCGGACATGCTATCCTATAAGCTATGTTGGCCTCCTCATATCGGCGAATAGAACTACATATTTCGCGTTCTTCGACAACTGAAGAGTGGTCCCGTCTAAATTTCTTGTAGCCCATCTCCATAGTCTCCTTAGTGACATTTCTTTGTTCTCACTGATCGTCTACAGGAACTTATCTCGATTATCGTCAGCCATACTTATTGAAATCCCAAAAGACGAGTATTCAGAATCGGCGTGGCTTTTCCCTTGTCACCCGCTTTCTGACCACATTTTCTCCCAAGTCCGAGTTGATAATCCGCCCGCATAGCATATTATTTGTTCACCGTGAGATATATGGGTGAACACCCGCGCGTTCCGGTGCGGCAACTATTGAATCTAATTCTACGTTGTTAAACACCTCCCCGATATCCATGAATACGATGAAATTTTAACGGAATCCTACACAAAAAAAATGAAAATATGTTTCAATCACTATATTAATTGATCCAATCCATATGTTAATTGAAACTGCTTCAAACAAATTTTCAGTTAAAAATATTGCATATTCAATTAAAAAGTGGCGGAAAATTATGATAGTTTCAATTATATTTTAATTGACCCAACACCAATTTCTAATTCAAACATTTTTCGATTCAATTAAAAAGTGATTAATTCAATTAATTTTTTAATTGAAAATGAAAAAATGTTCAATTACGATTGTGATTGAACATTCGTTCGGATTCAATTAGAAAATTAATTGATTGATTCAAATTGGATAAATTTAAATCACGACTATAATTGAAAAAAAATTATATTCAATTAAAAAATGATAACTTCAATTATTTTTTATTAATTGAAAACAATTTTATTTTCAATTAAATTTTTAATTGAAACTTTTTTTCGATTTTTTTCTATCTATAGCAAACAAGTTTTGGGAAAATGTTCTATATCATAGAAATTTAGTCAAAGTAACGTTACTACAAGGTTGCCTTTAATATTTAGAGAACTCAAAAACAATTATTAATCATCGAAAAGCGCTTTGTTCTTTTTCAAAATATTCCCCATTTAGATCTATACACTTTTGCATGCGTTTGAACCAATTGTCGAAGCACTTTTGCCACTCTAATTGAGGTATCTCCAAAATATACATTCCGAACGCATTAACCGCTTCTTCAGGTGTCGAAAAAGTTGACCTATCATTTTATTTTTTACGTACGGGAATAAAAAGAAGTTATTCGGTGACTATAGGGCGGATGACTCACCAAATCGATGTTTTGAGTGCTCAATAACGCAGTTGTTTGGTATTTTTGGAGCATTTTTTCGACTAATCGACGTGAGCCTTTATTTTGAGCGATTGACAAATTGTAGGGATCCAACGCGAACAAATTTTTTTGACGGTCAAACGTTCATGCCTTATTGAATGTATGCTGGTCCCACTGATGCCTAAGGTTGTCTCAATCTCACGATAGGTTACATGACGATCTTGCAATATCAGTTGGGGCACAGCATCAATTGTTTTGGACGACCTTCATGAAGTTCGTCTTGGAGTGAAATACCACCTCGGTTGAATTCACCATACCATCGATAAACATAGGTCATTGATGGAGCTTCAACGCCAAAAATTGAATTAAGTTCATCGGTTTACAATTTAATTCCATTCTTTGGCCGAGATGAATATTTTAAGTTACTGTAAACAACACAAATAACGCTCGTATGTCAAAACGTTCTGAAACGTATAACCTCAAAAATATCAAGCTTTACGATAGAGCTGTCAGTTGGTGGAAATATAAAAGGCAACCCTCGTATACTAAATTTTGTCAACATTTCTAATAGAAATTTAATTCTTAGTTTGTGCGTCCATCCTCTCAACATTCTGTGCGTCGCTGTAATATAATTAATTATCTTTTTAAAAATATAATGTTTTAATATTCTACGAGTAGCAGTGATTTAATTTTTTTGTATATTCCATTATTTTTGTGTTTTTATGTTTCCATCATAGAATGCACTTATTCACAAGTGAAATAGCTGCAATCAAGAGTGAACTAAATGTGATAAAACCAAAGCAAGAAGAAATTACAAAATTGATGGCTGAAAATATTTTACTATTGCGTCGAAATTTGGGTGTCTTCGAATTAACGAAAACAGTATTCCCCATACAATCCGTAGATCAACTCGAAAAAATAGAGAACGATTTAAAAACGGACAAGCAATTAGATATTGTAAGTAAATTTTAAACAATTCATAAAAATAAAATGATAAAAATAATTCTCTCTTTCATTCTCAGATTGGAACAATCAAAGACATTCTATGCGGCAGTCTAAAGAACCTGGGAAAAATCTTGGACAAAAGGATTATAATGACTTACAACTATGATGGTATGAAAGGAAAGAAATCATTAAAAAGCTATGAAAGTCTTATGAATGCGGTCTTTGGTAAGTAAGAATACAAAAACAAAAGAAATAACTTTTCAATATTGTCGGTCTATTGATGGCTGGACTGCTTCAGGGTACAGCTCTTTATGGGCAGTCTCAATAACTAGGCCGGTCACCACGATAGCAATATCATTTTTGTCAGTAGCCTAACAACTGAAATCGTATAGCAATCACTTATATGGGAAAAGTACAATTAAAAACTTAATTCGAAATAAAAACGTTTTCAATTAAAAAACAAGTAAAAGGCGTTAAGTTCGGCCGGGCCGAACTTTGGGTACCCACCTCCTCGGGTATATATGTAAACCACCTTTTGCCATAATCCACGCGGATATCGAAAAGCCTTACACAACTCATTGTCCCAAATTTCAGCGAAATCGCACAATAAAAGCGCCTTTTACAGGCCCAAGACCTTAAATCGAGAGATCGGTCTATATGGCAGCTATATTCAAATCTGGACCGGTCTGGACCAATTTCAAGAAGGATGTCGAAGGGCCAAACACAACTCACTGTTCCAAATTTTGGCAAAATCGGATAATAAATGTGACTTTTATGAGCCTGAGATCTTAAATCGTCGGATCGGTCTTTATGGGGGCTGTATCAACCATCCTTCGGTGGTGGTGGTATAATTAAAAATTTTAATCAAAAATTTTTTAATTAAATCAAAATTTTTCCAATTACGATCGGGATTGAAATTTATGCCGTTTTCTATTAAAAAATTAATTGATTAATCATTTTTCGTTCGTGCTTGAAATTTAGGTAGTTTCTCCTTAAAAAATTAATTGATTCCAATCATTTTTTAATTGAATCTAAACTTTTCAATTTCGATCGTGATTGAATTTTTTGCAATTTTCAATTAAAAAATTAATTGAATTGAAAGAATTCTTAATCACAGGCGTCATTGAAATTTTTTTGATTTTCAGTTGAAAAATTAATTGAATTGATCATTTTTTTAATTGAATTGAAAAATGTTTGAATTACAAATTGGAGTTAGACCCTATACACCTTGTTTTAAAATATTTACAATGTAGCCTTCAATTCAGCCTCCTACGTCCCCTAACTGGAAGCAGATATCAAAGGTCAATACGTTTCATATGTCGGTTAATTTATAGCAATCCATGCCAGCTGTTTCTACGAACCAGATTTCAAAAACAAGTTCTAAAAAATGTCAAACCTTTTTCTTAATGGATCAATTAAAAAATTAATTGAAAATTTCATCATTTTTTAATTGAAATTTAAATTACTTGTTCAAAAATGGTGATTGATATTGTCATTTTCGTGATTGAAGCAGTTTCAATTGAAAAATTAATTGAATCAATTAATTTCGTGATTGAACTCGATTTTTATTTTTTCTGTGTAGCATTGGCTGGGCAGATGAACATGTGACGTGTGCGGTACACACATTTATTACGTTGTCATCAATCCTGGCTCTTTTAAAATGGAGGTGGCAGCATCTGTCGGAACGTGGGTGAGTGCAAACTATTATGGTTTACGGGAAGAGGTCTCGACACAGGATAACTATGAGCACCAGACAGTCTAGAACTTTGAGCTCCAATCTGTGTGGTGTTCATCGTTATCATGAGAATCTTACCTGGGAGCTACCGGGTCCGCGTCCACATGTTGCTGATAGTGGAATGCAGCATATAGAGTAGCTGCAACTGCAGTCGCGAACAATCCGCGGCATGGTGTGGAGAGTCTCAGTGAGAGGCCGTGCGGCATAGCCTATTGCTTAGATACAGAGTGCCTATGATGCTCGATATGATCCTGCGGCGACGGGTCCTATGGAATGAGGTTGCTCTTTATAGGACATTTACGAGGATCATGACTTCCACATCGAAATGTGGCTACAACCACAAAAACAATGTAACGTGTGCGGTATGGTCTCTGGGTACAAGCGGGCCACACATCACTATGGCATCAATTCTAGTGCAGAAGTAATTTAGCGGCTGCATCTGGAACGTAGTTGATACAGAATTGTTTTGGTATACTTCTTAACTTCTTCAGGTGTTATGGCGGCGAATGATTACCAAGAGGTTGAGTATATAGGTCGAAGTTCTGAGCTGCAGCCGAAATGAGGAAAGTTTTGGACGATGGTGGGGTGATGTGGATGAAAACCTAAAATGATACTTCAACCGTCGAACATGGGCCGATCTTCCAACGGCCAATGCAACGCTCCTCAACGCGTCCATTCTCTTTTGGCCTATACGGCCTCAACTGCAACGCTCCTCGACGCGCTCACTCTGTTTTGGCCTTTATACACAATAGCTGGGCGAAATGGGTAAAAACCTGGTATGGTAATTCAACCTTTGAACACAGATGCTCGGGTCAGTGCTGGGGATTTCTTGACTGTGGGGTCATGCAGTAAAGGCCTGAAACGGAAATCTCACAAGAAGCTTATGACTCCGACTCTGAGTTGGAGCAAATTTTTACCATGAACATTCCCTTAAGGAACAGGGGCAAACTTCTCACATATCAATGAGTGCTGTCCGATTCAAGTTTAAGCTCAGTGATAAGGGACACAGTCCTAACACAAACGCATTATCCATGGATGGATGGGTTCTGTGTCTGAGGGAGACTGGATAAAACGCCGGCTCCTTAGGTAACCGACATGTAATTTATTTACGGCATGATCGTGGTCATTGGGACGCTGAGGTGGACTGGCGAAACGAACGCGCATTAGGTCACTAGGCGAAACCTTGGCTACTTAGGTTACCGGGACGTGGTTCTGTCACTGCGTGTTCGAGCCACTTGATCATAGGGACGCGGGGGTAGTCGTTCGGTACGAAAGCTTTATAAACAGCTTAGCGGCTCCTACGTCACCGGGATACTGGGCAATAGGCTGGTTGCTTAGGTAATCCAGACTTGATATATAGGTAATCCAGACATGACATAGCCTCATCGGATGTAGGAAGGTAGGAACGAACCCATGCCCAATGACACAGGGCGTTCTGTGTCTGAGGGACACTGAACAAAACGCCAACTGCTTAGGTAATCAATCCGTGATTCACTCATGGTGTTATCGCCGGGATGTGGTAGTAGGTCGTTAGCACGAACGTGTGATCAATGGCTGCGTGGCTCCTGTGTCTGAGGAACAAGGAAGAACGCTAGCTTGGGAAGTCACCGAGACGTGATTCATTCACGGCGTGAAACATGAGAGTGTGCGGTTGGAAGGAACGCATGATTCATGGCTGAGTGGGTCCTGTATCTGAGGTACATTAGATAAAACGCCGGCTGCTTAGGTAACCGAGACGTGATTCACTCACGCTGCACTCAAGGCTCTTGGTCTCCGGAATGTGGTAGCCGGTGGTTCGAACGAACGCGTGATCAATGGCTGAGTGGCTCCTGTGTCTGATATACAAGGGAAAACTCAGGATAGCCTAGTCTCTGATCCACTCACGGCGGGATCGGGGTGCTTATTCACCGGGAAACGGGAGTGGGAGGTTGGAATGAATACGTGATCAATGGCTCCTTTGTCTGTGGGACAAGGGCAAACACTGACTAGGATAGCCACCGAGACGTGATTAACTCACGGTGTAATCGTGGCACTAGGTCGCAAGGATACGGAACTTGACGCGTGTTAATCCCTTGGCAGCCGGTTGTACGTACTGGATTGGCCCGATGGAGTCTTTTATCGGCAAGGGGTGCCGCCTCACTGTACATTCATGGTGTGATAGTGGCACTTGGTCAACGAAACTCTGGTGTATGTGATTGGAATGAACAGTGACGCATGATCAACGACACGTCTTTCTGAGGGACAAGGGTAGAAGGATGGCTAAGCTAGTCAACGGTGTGATCGTGGCACTAGGTCACAGAGACGCGAGAGTAGAAGATTAGCACAAACGCGTGGTAAATGCCTTAGTGGCTCCTGTGTCTGTGAGGCAAGTGTGGAACGCTGGCTAGACAGGTCCCCGGGACGTGATTCACTTGCGGCATGATCGTGGACATTACGTGACCAAGGGGTGAGCTAAGCGGAAGAGACGGATATTGACTCAGGGGCTCCTGTGTCTGATAACCCTCGGGAAAAACATAGACGGCTTTATTTAGTTAGTTGCGGACTCTGATTATCAGGCGTAACACTCAAGGCACTGTTTTTACTTCCACTTACCCTGTTATTGAAATTTGGTGCAGATTTGTATTTTGTCCATAAGCAGGTTAAGTTCTTGAACGGGTAAATCGGAGTTTATTTGGTTACAGCTGCCATATAGACAGATATCCCAATTATGAGCCGATTTCATTGAATTTTGGGACAGGGAGTTGCACAAGGCGGTCCAGAAAACCAAATCGAAAAAAGCCGAAAATCAAACCATTTTTATACCCTCCACCATAGGATGGGGGTATACTAATTTCATCATTCCGTTTGAAACACCTCAAAATATGCATCCAAGACCCCATAAAGTATATATATTCTTGATCGTCATGACATTTTAAGTCGATCTAGCCATGTCCGTCCGTCTGTCGCGCAAACTTTTGAAGGAGTTAAGCTAGAAGCTTGAAATTTGGCACAAATATATCTTATTAATGTAGGTTGGTTGGGGTTGTAAATGAGCCACATGGGTCCATGTTATGATATAGCTGCCAATAAACCGATCTGGGTTCTTGATTTTTTGAGCCACTAGAGGACGCAAATCTTATCCGATTTGGCTCAAAATTTCCACGTTGTGTTTTGGTATCACTTCCAAAACTATGCTAAGTATGGTTTAAATCGGTTCATAGCTGCCATATAAACCAATCTTGGATCTTGATCTTCTTGAGCCACTAGAAAGCGCAATTCTCATCCGATTGAGCTGAAATTTTGCACGAAATGTTTTGTTATGACTTCCATCTACTGTGCTACGTATGGTTTTAATTGAACCTAGGCAATAGAGGGCGCAATTTTCATCCGATATGGCTGAAATTTTCCATAAAGTTGTTTGTTACGATTTGCAACAACTGTATAGCTGCCATATAAACCGATCTGGGATCTTGACTTCTTAAGACTCTATAGGGCGCAATTTTTATCCGATTTTGCTGAAATTCGGCATGAGGTTTTTTGTTATGACTTCCAACAAGTGTGCTAAGTATGGTTTTAAATCGGTTCATAGCCTGATATAGCTGCCATATAAACCGATCTGGGTTCTTGATTTCTTGAGCCGCTAGAAGGAGCAATTCTCATCCGATTTGGCCGAAATTTTCCATAAAGTTGTTTGTTATGACTTCCAACAACTGTGCTAAGTATGGTTTAAATCGGACCGATCTTGGCTTTTGACTTCTTGAGCCAATAGAGGGCGCAATTTTCCTCCTATTTGGCTAAAATTTTCCATAAAGTTGTTTGTTATGATTTCCAACAACTGTGTTAAGTATGGTTCAAATCGACATATAACCTGATATAGCTACCATATAAACCTATCTTGGATCTTGACGGCTGAAATTTTTCATGAAATTGTTTGTTATTACTTCCAACAACTGTACCAAATATGATTCAAATCGGTCCACAGCCTGTTATAGCTGTCATATTAACCGATCTGCGATCTTGACTTCTTAATCCTCTAGAGCGCGCAAGACTTATCCGATTTTGCTGAAATTTTGTAAGACGGCTTCAATTACCTTCAACATATATGTCCAATATGGTATTAATCGATCTATATCCTGATACTGCTTCCACATGAACCGATCTCCCGATTATGCTTCTTGAGCCCCTACAAGGTGCAATTATTTTACGAATGGACTGAAATATTACCCAATGACTAGTGCTATATTCTTTTCATTCAATTCACTTATGGTCCGAATCGAACTATTACTTGATACATCCCCAATAGCATAACAATTCTTATCCTTTATTCCCTGTTTGGCTAAAAAGAGATACCGTGCTAAGAACTCGACAAATGCGATGCATGGTGGAGGGTACATAAGACTCGGCCCGGCCGATCTAAGCACGCTCTTACAAATGCAAATTTTGCCCATGGATGTTCCACTAAGGAACATATCAATGAGTACAGTCCGATTAAAGTTCTAGCTCTATGATAAGGTACCTCCTTTTTATAGCCGAGTTAGAACGGCGTGCCGCTGTGCGACACCTCTTTGGAGAGAAGTTTTACGTGGCATTGTACCTCGCAAATGTTGCCAGCATTATGAGGGGAAACCACCGCTGAAAATTTTTTCTGATGGTCTCGCCAGGATTCGAACCCAGACGTTCAACGTCATAGGCGGTCATTCTAACCTCTACGGTGGCCTCCACGCTCTTACTTGTTTGTATATATTTACCTGGCATTTAGACTGTTCGCTAGTAGAGTCCCTGATCTCCAAGCCGAGTATAGTCCGAACAATATTTAGGTATAGCTGTCATATAGACCGTAATGCGTTTAACTTTTTAGGTCTTCTTTTAATTTAAAATATTTAATCAAATATTTTTATTTTTTTTATTTTTTTTTTCAATACAGAAGCAACGAAAGATGAAGGCGTGACTTATGATGATTTCGTCAAAGATTTTCGTAACACAATACGAAGAATTAAAAATACTTACCACAAGGGAAAAGCCAGATCTAAAAATCCTGAGAAGAAAAGTAATGATTTATAAGACTAAAAAGAAGGAGTTGAGGCTTTCAATATTATTTAGAGTTAGATAAGAGATATAAGTTATTTACATGTTACCATACCATGCATATGATAAATTAAAAATAATTAAATATTTAATTATAAAAACTGTGTTTAACTACCTACTTTATTTAAGGCAAGGCTTTCTAAATCTCTCAAATCCAGAATCAAGACATTCGGGTTTTTTATTGTTAAGTTATTCTAAATGTCCTACTAATGCTTCCACATGACTGCTAAGGCTTTCCTACTGGGCTTTAAATAGTATTTCTTTACTTTTTCAAGTTTATACAATGTTGTTATTATTTTGTTTTGTTTTAAATTCTAGAAAACGAAAGTGTACTGATAACAACAAATCGCTTAGAGGCGACTCCCCCTTAGTTAAGACAAATCAACAAAAATCAAATATCCTAGATGATCATCCTGCCAGAACAAATGAAGATGGCAAAATACCATGTCAACAATGTGGTGATGCTTTTGATAGTGTATCACTTTGGAATGAACACATATTGCAGTGTGGAACAGGTAATATATAAGACTTTATATAAATATATTTATATACATAAAACCTATTCGTATTCCCACAATTGGATGGAGAAAAATTTGGAAAAATAGTATTAATGCCACTTAATATACAAACCTGTCATAGGGTTAACCCTAGAGAGATAACCTACGTCTGAGAGACGTATGCCTTTTTAATTTTTCGCTCTCCCTCTCGGATGGTTTTGCAACACGTTGCTGTTTTAATTTTTATACCCACCACCGAGGGATGGGGGTATATTATTCCTGATGGGGGTATAGTATTTCGTTTGCAACACACCAAAATATCCATTTCCGACCCTATAGAGTGTATATATTCTTGTTCAGCGTAAAAATCTAAGACGATCTAGCCATGTCCGTCCGTCTGTCTGTTGAAATCACGCAACTGTCTTTAAAAATAGAGATATTGAGCTGAAACTTTGCACAGATTCTTTTTTTGTCCATAAGCAGGTTAAGTTTGAAGATGGGCTATATCGGACTATATCTTGATATAGCGCCCATATAGACCGATCCGCCGATTTGGGGTCTTAGGCCCATAAAAGCCACATTTATCATCCGATTTTGCTGAAATTTGGGACAGTGAGTTAAATTAGGCCCCTCAACATCCTTCTTCAATTTGCCTCAAATCGGTCTAGATTTGTATATAGCTGTCATATAGACCGATCCGACGATTTAGGGTCTTAGGCCAATAAAAGCCACATTTATTATCCGATTTTGCTGAAATTTGGGACAGAGCAGATAAAGAAAATGGAGAAAGTTGGGATCCACAACTTTGAGACAGTCAGTAACTTTACCTAACTCGGCATCGCCGTAATCGAAACGAATTTTGAGATAACGCGAAGAACATTACTGGCAAACAGATGCTACTTTGGACTAAGTAAGCAGTTTAGAAATAAGGCCACCTCTCGACAGACGAAGATTACACTATACAAGACACTGATATTACCCGTGCTGTTATATGGTTCTGAAGCATAGGTACTTGTGAAAGCAGATGAGGCAGTGCTTGGAGTATTTGAGAGAAAGATTCTTCATAAAATATATGGACTAGATTGCGTTAACGGAGAATATAGACGACGTATGAACCACGAGCTGTATGAGCTGTATGACGACGATAGCATAGTTACACGCATCAAAATACAACGGCTGCGTTGGCTAGGTCATGTTGTCAGAATGGATGAAGAAGCTCCAACAAAGAAGTCTTTTGAAGGCAAACACGGTGGTACACGCAAACCGGGAAGACCAAAAGCCCAATGGAAAGATCAAGTTGTGGGAGACGCCTCGAAACTTGGTGTCAGAGATTTTAGAATGAACGCAGAAGATCGAGGCGCTTGGAACACTATTCTACGTTCAGCTAGTGGAACAAATATTCTGTCATAGCCAATTAAAATAAAAGTAAAGTAAAGTAAGAGTTGTGTTAGGCCACGCTACATCTTTCTTCAATTTGGCATAGATCGGTTCAGATTTGAATATATTATAGCTGCCATATAGACCGATCTCTTGATTTAGGGTTTTGGGCCCATAAAAGGCCCATTTATTGTCCGATGTCGCCGAAATTTGTGACAGTGAGTTGTGTTGGGCCCTTCGACATTCTTCTTCAATTTGGCTCAGATTGGTCCAGATTTGGATATAGCTGCCATATAGACCGATCTCTAGATTTAAGGTTTTGGGGCCATAAAAGGCGCATTTATTGCCCGAGTTCGCCGATTTTAAGTCTTGGCCCCATATATTTATAATCCCATTTCACTCAAATTTGACACAGTGACTTATGTTAGGCTTTTCGACATCCGTGTCGTATATGGTTCAGATCGGGTTATTTTTAGATATAGCTACTAAAGAGATCAATATTTTGTTATACACAATTGGAACATAATTCGATATAGCTGCTATGGGGTATAAATGCAAATTTTGCCCATGGACATTCCATTAAAGAATAGGGGCAAACTTCTCACATATCAATGAGTGCAATCCGATTCAAGTTTAAGCTCAATGATAAGGGGCCTCCTTTTTACAGCCGAGTCCAAACGGCGTGCCACAGTGCGACACCTTTATGGAGTGAAGTTTTACATGGCACATTACCTCACAAATGTTGCCAGCATTAGGAGGGGAAAACCACCGCAGAAAATTTTTTTCTGATGGCTTCGCCAGGATTCGAACCCAGGCGTTCAGCGTCATAGGCGGACATGCTAACCTCTGCGCTATGGTGGCCTCCGGCGGGTATAAGGTATGAATTTTTCACCGAATTTTGACGAAAGGTGGTTTACGTATATACCCGAGGTGGTGGGTATCCAAAGTTCGGCCCGGCCGAACTTAACGCCTTTTTACTTGTTGTAATTCGTCTATAGTGTCATGCCGGTGTTGGTTATTTTGTTGTGGTAAGTTGGATACTCTTTGTGTTTTGGGGATCGTATGGTTAGCTTTTGTGTGTCTTTTACACTCAATTTAAATAAATTTGTTTTGATCGTGATTTTGTTTTTTCTTTATTTAAACCAAGAATATTAGCCCGAAATAAAAGCTTCAATGACACAGAAATAAATTCGTACTTGTAAGGTTTATCGGACGATTCGGAATCATCTGATAATAGTGAAACAGAAAATTAATTATTTTAAGATGATGTTCAGAGCGGTGTCGTAGATGACCAAATCGCCAGTGAAGATCCTGATATTAATACAGTTTTATTGTAGGATCAGTTTACAGGATTTTCCAATTGTGTTTCTTATTCATATAGCCGTATGCTTACGTTTTCTGCACCTACTGTTAGAAGCAAAAGTAAGTTCTGCTGGACATCGTCGAAAGGTAAAAATGCTGGCAGATTTTCTTTATCTATTGGGTTGCCCAAAAAGTAATTGCGGATTTTTTAAAAGAAAGTAAATGCATTTTTAATAAAGCTTAGAATGAACTTTAATCAAATATACTTTTTTACACTTTTTTTCTAAAGCAAGCTAAAAGTAACAGCTGATAACTGACAGAAGAAAGAATACAATTACAGAGTCACAAGCTGTGAAAAAATTTGTCAACACCGACTATTAAAAAATCCGCAATTACTTTTTGGGCAACCCAATAATATTATTCGAACGGCAAGAGGTCCTACTAGAAAATGTAAATCATTGCTTGGGCCCCTTTACTGCTTCAATGCATTTTTTACCAACGAAATTATTCTAAAAATTGTAAAATAGACACTTGTGAAAATATCCATGAAACGTAAAGATAGAATAAAGGCAGCAACTTATAGGCATACAAGTGAACAAGAACTTCACGCTGTGATTGGGGTAACTTCCAATATGGTTATCTCTCTAGGGTTAATAAACAAACCTGGCATATGTAGTTTAGTTTAAGTTGACATGAGTTTAAGTTGACATGTCACTTCATGAAGCTAAATGCATATACATACCTAAACCAGCTATCCGTTTATTGTGAGCTCTAATAACAATTACTCTTGAAAAGTCTACCGTGAATTCTGTGCTATTGAATAACACCTTATCATTTCATATCGTAAATTCATTCAAGGTCGGAATTTGCAAAGAAGTCTCACTAGTGTTCCGCAATTGAATTTTATTGTGGATGTTAAAAACAGTTCTTTATTATTTCTCTTGAGTCCTGAATGAAATTTCTTCTTTTTTCATTATTAAGTTCTAGTTATGTGTTCTTCAATCAATTTGAATGAAAATGTGAATTATAAACTAACTATTGTAAATAACCTTCAACCAAAAGCCGTTATAGTGTAATAATCATACCAACAAAATGTAAACGACTAAAGAAATAATGTAACACATAAAGAAAAACAACACCATTTTTGTTAAGATAAGATGACAATACCACTTTTTGGTTATTTTTCTTATGAAGTAGTCTGCACTTTGCACCAACTTCTTCTTTCTGGGTTCAACCCATAGACAGTGAAAAAAAGTACATATCCCATCAGAATTTTTGCAAAACTGCCAGTTGCAACGAATAGAATTAAACGAGAAAATGTGAACAACAGGATAATTGTGAATGGACAAAGAAGGTATTGTGAATGAAGGAAAAAGATGGTTTAGCGACAATTGAACGTATTGTAATTTTTTTTTGCTTTTGAATTATAAATTGTATTTGCAAAACCTGTTAACGCTTTGCTGTTAACTCTTTTTTGTTAAATTATTTAATTTTTTCCACGTTTTTGTGTTCCTACATTTTCTTCTTCTCACTTCTCTAAAGAAAGAAGCAAAGAAACGTCAGGGGTCGAATTAACGCATACGTGAACGAGTAAAATCGTTCGAAATCTCTCTATTGTGAATTATGCAACTCTTTATTGAACGGTACTTTTTTAAATTTAAGAACGCGAATGTTTATTAATAATTAATAATTAATATGCAAGTGATATAAAACCCAACAAACACAAGCCGAAATTTCATTCGATACGAAAGCGCACTCGATCACGTATGCGGTAATTCGGCTCCAGATTTCAGTTCGTTGCAACTCATAGCCATTTTTTGCTGTGTACGACGGGTCATCTACTCTCTTCCACTGTCCATGGTTCAAACGTCGACGATAACATAAGCTTCCGACTTCCACATACTCTCCACAGTAGGATGGTGGGTATAGCAACTTCGTAATTCCGTGCCAAATATGGTCAAAATCAGTAAATAACCTGATTAAGCTGCCATATCAAACGATCTTGGATCTTGAGTTTTTGAGTCTATAGCGGTCGCAATTCTTATCCGATTTGCCTGAAGTATGGTTAAAATCATATCATAATCAGATATAGCTGCTATATTAAACGATCTTGGATCTTGACTACTTGAGCCTCCAGAGGGCGCAATTTTAATTCGATTTGACTGAAATTTTGTATAAGATATTTATGACTTCCAACAACTGCAATGTATGGTTAAAATCGGTTCATAACCTGATATAGCAGCCTTATAAACCGATCTCGAATCTTGACTACTTGAGCCTCTATAGGGAGCAATTTAAATCCGGTTTGGCTGAAATTTTGCACAGTGACTTCTCTTAAAGACCTTCAACATATGTGCCAAATATGGTCAAATTCAATAAAGCTCCCATGTAAATCGATCTCGTATCTTGAATTCCTGAGCCAATAGAGGGCGCAATTCTTATCCGATTTGGCTGAAATTTTGTATGGGTTAGGTTAGGTTGAAAGGAAGGTGCGGATATTAATCCGCCCCAAGCCACTATGGACATACAATCCCATGGAAGCCGGTTGTACGTACCAGATTGTTCCGATGGAAATCTTCATCGGCAAGGGCTGCCGCCTCGGTTTACAATACACTGCTACATCAACAACAACAACATGGACATACACCTAAGTCCGTCATGGGATAACTACGAGCATCACACAGGTTGGAACTTTGAGCTCCAATCTGTGTGGTGTTCTTCGTTATAACGAGAAGCTTAGCTGCGAGCTACCGGGCTCGGATAGTAGAATGCTCCACACGGAGTAGCTGCAGTTGCAGACGTGGCCAATCAGCGGTATCGAGCGGAAAGTCTTAGTGAGAAGCCGGGTGCCACCTGCTCTTGCATTAATATTGAGTGCATATGATGCTCCATATGAAAAGGCGAGTTTTTGGCGCCTTTAAATAATCAATGGCCATCATGTTCCCGGAACGAGCTTGCTCGCCTATAAAAGCTTGACGAGGATCGCCCACGACCCGAAAGGCCTCGGGTTAAGCAAGTTTATTGATGACAGTCCACTAGCCTTCACTGCCAAATCGTCTGCTTTTTCATTCCCTCTTACTCCGTTGTAGTCCGGTACTCAAACGATGCAGATCGTGCCAAGACTGTTCGCAACTTTACTGTCATGGTTGTTATTGCCATGATGGCCAGTTTACTGTCCGTTAAGCTGTTCACGCTCGACGTTCTTGCGTTAACACCACACCACCTCACGCATTCCGTGATCGCCCAGATCTCCGCCTGCAGGACCGTATTGTGGTCAGGCAGTTGAAACAGTTCTCAGTCCCTGGGAACCATATAGACCCCAAACCCACTCTGTCCTTTAGCTTTGATCCATATGTGTAGTATGACCTTCCAGATGGCAATACCATAGTTCCGTCAATCCAAAACTGTGCCTCTAGCAGTTGTGTCTCGCACTCGACCTCAAGTGTTATCTCAGGTACCCGATCGGAAACCTATTCTATTCTATCCAGATTTCCTATCGTCGCCTCAATTATACCGCGATGATATGACCTGCTCCTAAACTCTATCGATTCTCCTATAGCCCCAGTAGCTGCTTCAGACTTAATCAGTAGGTCTATGGATGGGATACCTAGAATAGTCTCCAGTGCCATAGTGGGCGTGGACTTCATCGCCCCGCATATGCCAAGACAACATGTTCTCTGAACCTGTTGTATTATCCTTGCGCAGCTCTTTTCCTAAAACGCAGCCCACCAAACTACTGAGGCGTAAGTAAGTATTGGTCTTATCACGCTCCTGTAGAGCCAGTGGACTATGGTCTAATTCGGGCCCTATTTGAGGCTGCTGCCATTCTACATAGTGCCCAACATCTGTAAGTCTTCTCAGTACGCTCCTGGATGTGACATTTCTTATTCTGTTTTCTGTCCAAGATCACTGCTAAGTATTTGATCTTGTCAGATATCGAATTCGATGAGACGTGGTGCGTCAACTCCAAAACAGGCATATTTCAGTCTTCTCTGGGTTAACATTGAGACCCCTAGTCGCATGCCATCTGGAAGACCCTTTCGGCCCTTTTGCGTAGCTCGTTCGGATTCTTACCTCTTATAAGTATAATAACATCGACTGCTTAGCAGGCGAGCTCAAACCCCCACTCAGTAAGCATTCGTAATATGTTATTTATGTTGGTGTTTTGTTGTTGTGTTGTACACTGAGATGGCAACCCTTGCCGAGAAAAGACTCCATCAGGCCAATCCGGTACGTACAATCGGCTGCCATGAGATTTATGATGGTAACCCATAAGAGTGGCGATAAAATGCCCCCTGTAGCGTGCCTTGTGCCACCTTCTCTCTTTTATTTTTTATCATGGGACTCACAATTTATCCACCTGTTCCTTAGCATATGGTTTATCTAGAGTGGGACAGTCCATGGGCAATTCCCTGTTTAACTCAACGGGGCTTTGCACAAGTAGTTTACAATCCATTTCTTCGTCCAGTTCGTTTTATCAGACTTGATGTCGTCATTTGAAAGGTCAATTGTCGCGAGAATGGCTCGTATAGAGGACCTTTTTTGGTTCAGGTCATGGAAATATATGTGGTAATGGCGGTAAATGCATTGATATACCATCAGGGTTCATAGCCTTTGATGACTTGATCCTCCTAATGACTTCGGCAACATCTTCAGTCAGGAAAAGATGTGGTTCTGCATCGTCTGGGAGCTTCCATGCTTTCCCTAGAAAGCTCCTATTCACCATGCCTCCAATTCGTTGTGTATGCACTGTTGATGTCGAAAGGTGTATACATCAGTTGGTTGGTGCCTGTTTCGATTTTATCTTCTTCCAAAGAATTTTTAAGTTAGTCGGCATTATTAGAGGGTTGAACAAAGTGGTTGGAACATTTTCTCCCTAGGAACATTTTGAGGGTTCAGCAGATTGCCTTGTCGGTACATCTTTCTTCAGTCGATATGAACATACATCGGTTTGCCACTTTCTTCGTCTGACATATCTTAAGCATCCTTTTGGATGCCATAGTCGACCTAGCAAATCCTGGGGCGCCTCCTTCGTACTTGAACTGTGTTGTCTCCCTCCGAAGGATCCTTCTTGTAGTCTCAATTTTTTGGGCGGACTGAGTCTGTCTTACCGGAGGCACTGTCTTACTGAATGTCCGTCTATGACGCTGAACGCCTAGGTTCGAATCCTGGCGAGAATATCACAAAACATTGTCAGCGGTGGTTATTCCCCCTTCTGATGGTGTCGCAATGCGCCACGCCATTCAGACTCGGCTATAAAAAGGAGTTCCCTTAACATTGAACTTAAAAACTGAATGGGACAGCACTCATTGATATGTGAGAAGTTTGCTCCCTGTCACTTGCCTTCTCTCCACAATCTTTCTCACTCCGCGTTGATAATGCAGCTGCGTGTCATATCGTCCGTCCACCAGGATATAATCGGGTGGATCTCTGTGCGGATGGATCCCAGGGTGGCCACTATTAACTGTATCTTTACATTGTCAAATGCCTCCTTAGTATGCTGGGATAATATGTTCAAAGCTGCGTGTCCGTCCACCAGGATATAATCGGGTAGTTCCCTGTGCGGTCCAGGGCGGCGACTATTAACTGTTTCTTTACATTATCAAATGCCTCCTTAGTATGCTGTGATAATATGTTCAAATATTCAGCAGAATTCAACTTAATACGTTTTTATACCCATCATCTTATCATTATAGTCATTCCGTTTGTAAAGCCTCGAAATATTGATTGGAGACCCTTTACATATATTCTTGATCGTCTTGACATTCAAAGCCGATCTAACCATGCCGGTCTGTCGCCACTACGGCTGCGTACGAACGAATAAAGCTATCCGTTTGAAATTTTCTAACGAAACTAATTATTTATGTAGGTCGTTCGGGATTGCAAATAGGTCATATCAGCTCAGATTTGGATATAGTCCCCATATAAACCGGGACGTTATCTCGTGGAGGCTAAACTTTCCGACTGTTGAACCAAAAATGTCTTCCTTCCCTATCTTCGCATTGAAATCTCCCAGAACGATTTTAATATCATGGGCGGGGCAGCGGTCATATTCTCTCTCTAGGCGCTCGTAGAAAATATCCTTGGTCTGCTCGTCTTTGTTTCCGTCCGAGCATGAGCACAAATAAGGCTGATGTTGAAGAATATGGCTTTTATGCGGATTGTGGCTAGCCTCTCATCCACCGGAGTAAAGCTGGAGACTAGGTGTTTCAGTCTCCGACTTACCCCGTTAGACTTCTTGAGCCCGTAGGGGTCTAAAATTTTCTTCAAGTTTGTCAAAGTTTCGCACAAAGACTTCTGTTATGACTTCCAACATCTTTGCCAAGTGTGACCCAAATCGGTCTTTAAACTGAGATTGCCTCCACATAAACCGATCTCCGGATTTGACTTCTTGAGCCCCTTCACCCAGAGAAAAATTGATACAAACGTGCTCATTTCAGTAGCATACGGTATCGATAGTATAGCAACACCGTATGATATAAAAACGATACCGCATGATATAGATGAAATATAAAATTATTAATACCGTTTGGTGTTAGCCTTATTGCCGAATTGTTATTGCTATTGATACCAAATTGTCATCGGTTTTAGTACCAAACTGTTATAGTTTTAATACCAATCTCGTTATCACTTGATAAAATAATACCAGCCGTTATTGGCATATTACCGTCCTTTTTCAATTCTCTATAGAGATTTGTGGAGATATCAAAAATTTCTCTTGAAACTTATGTTAGGTTGGAATCCACGTTCTTTAATCGCCAGGAGTTTGAAATACCTTCGAAAAACAAAAGTTTCGGTTTGTTTTTTTCTATTTCTGTTTGTGCCCGATAAAAAAAATCCCTTAGATTAAATCTAATTATAATTGATTATATTTGGGATCAGTTCTGATTAGATTTGATTTGAGATCTGATTATATTTGGTCCCAGATATAATGAATATATACATATGTATATGGTCATATTTGATCTCTGACATTATTATATCTGGTGCTAGATCTAATTCAATCCAGTCAAGAAGAAACAACTTCGGCAACATCTTGGGCAAATGTGGAGTGGCCAGCTGAAGATTATATTAACACCGATGCCCAGCTTTATGGACCTGATTATGAGAAAAATGTAAGTGACTTTTGGAAAATATTTATTGGCTTTTTTATACAAATATTTCAACGCTTTTGCAGATGGTTTGCATTGGGGGAGATGTGTACTGTCGGAGGTTAGTGTACAACATGGCCTTGGATTTCTCCCACAAAGGTTCACATGTTGCTAGAAAAATTTTGGAGGGGGTATTTAAAAAGGATGTTCTATTTAAGGCAACACTAACTGGACAATCACCTAGGGCGCAGGGTATAGAGCGTCAGCTAGAGCCAGTCATTCCCTTGTGTTATAAGGCAAGAACTGCTATAATAGGTATAAAAAAAAATCCACAAAATTACCTTAGTTTCAAATGTTTGTAATAAGTCCTTTTCTTGAACATTTTTGTTTTAAGATTTTTGCCTAAGAGTCGCCCGAGAAAGAGGCTGGGAGAACCAAACTCCAAAAGATATCGAGCGAGCAATGTCCCAAAGATTGGGTGAAATCAAACGCCAAAAGCGCGAGTAATTCACGCAAAGTACGAATATATTCAAATAAATTGGCTATAAAATTCCAAACAAATAGAAGAGAGGCAAATGTTATGAAATAAGACTTTTTTATGGTGTGTGTGCCTTTTTATAATTAAATACATTTTTTAAGAAGAATATAGAATTTTCATTTTTACTTACTTGCGTAAGACGGAAGCGAAGAGAATGGGGGAGAGAAAAAGAACGGAAGAACGAGAGAGAGAGAGAAAGAACGGTAGAACGAGAGAGAGAAAGAACGGTAGAACGAGATAGAGAAAGAACGGTAGAACGAGAGAGAGAGAAAGAATGGTAGAACAAGAGATAGAGAGAGAAAGAACGTTAGAACGAGAGAGAGAGAGAGAGAGAGCGGGAGCGAAGGGAATGGGGGAGAGAGAAAGACTGGAAGAACGAGGGAGAGAGAAAGAACGGTAGAACGAGAGAGAGATAGTGAGAAAGAATGGTAGAACGAGAGAGAGATAGTGAGAAAGAACGGTAGAACGAGAGAGAGAAAGTGAGAAAGAACGGTAGAACGAGAGAGAGATAGTGAGAAAGAACGGTAGAATGAGAGAGAGAGAGAGAGAAATAACGTTAGAACGAGAGAGAGAGAGAGAGAAAGTGAGAAAGAGAGAGAGAGAGAGAAAGAACGTTAGAACGAGAGAGAGAGAGAGAGAGGAAGAACGGTAGAACGAGAGGGAGAAATAACGGAAGAATGAGAGAGAAAGAAAAGAAGGAGAGAGAAAAAAAGAATCTTTTTCTTTCTTAAACTCCTACAACAAAAAAATAATTTTCTTAATATTTTATGACTATTTAGCGAAGAAAGCTGGATTTTATGATTTTGGCATAAAATAGAACCTGCTGTCAAAAGAAGTAGGATATTGCCATTATTTTTTTATAGAATCTCAAATGCAACAAGGCATTAAGACGGCTTCCAGAAATCTCAATCCTTAGAATTTTGAGAAATTTTTCGGTTGATTTTTGGGACATAAAAAATTGCCGACTTTCGATAAGCCAATTTCCCCCAAAACATGACGGGAAAAATTGTTGTAACTGGTTTCAGTCGTCTTCTTTACGCTAATACAAATTTAGTTGCGATACCTCTTTCCTAATTCGACCTAGAATTTTTCTAAGGCAGCTCTATTCTTGGATATCGTTAATGCAACCTGGGCACACGGAGCAGCAGCAAGAGCCGTTGCCGTTATCTAGCGTTTAAAGCCATTAATTGTACTGTGTTGGCAATCAGTGCAAAATTCAGCTCTGACTTTATGACCAAATGTCACCGACTACAATTTTCAAAAAAAAAAAGAGTTATTTTTTATCAATTTTACAGTAACATAAGAATTTTCGATTTTGAAAAAATGTGGGGTGGCTCCCCCCCAAATAACATTCTGGCTACGTCCCTGATGGGAGCTATATCAGATTTTTGGCCTATGTGAACCATACTTGGCACGTAAGTTCGAGTCCATTGGAGAAGTCATTGTGCAAAATTTCACCAAAATCGAATAAGAAGTGCGCCCTCTAAAGGGTTAAGAAATATAATCTGTAGATCGGCTTACATGTGAGCTATATCTAAATATGGAACGATATGGCCTATTTTCAATCCCAACCGCAAATTTCCAAGCGCCTTTACTCCTTCGAAAAATAGCGTGCTTTCGACAGACAGACGGACGGACATGGCTAGATCAACTTAAATCGATTTGGATTTGTCGCTCAAAATTTTGCACAAATACTTCTTATTAGTGCAGGTCGGTTGGGGTTGTAAATGGGCTATATCGGTTCATGTGTTGATATAGCTGCCATATCAACCGATGTTGGATCTTGACTTCTTGGGCCACTAGAGGGCACAATTCTTATCCGATTTGGCTGAAATTTTGCATGAGGTGTTTTATTATGACTTCCAACAACTGTGGCAAATATGGTTTAAATCGGTCTATAACCTGATATAGCTGTCATATAAACCGATCTGGGATCTTGACTTCTTGAGCGTCTAGAAGCCGCAATTCTAATCCGATTTGGCTGAAAATTTGCACGACGTGTTTTGTTATGACTTCCAATAACTGTGCTAAGTATGGTGGAAATCGGTCCATAACCTGATACAGCTGCCATATAAACCGATCTTGAGTCTTGACTTCTCCAGCCACTAGAGGGCACAATTCTTATCCGATTTGGCTGAAATTTTGTATGACGTGTTTTGTTATGACTTCCAACAACTGTGGCAAATATGTTTTAAATAGGTTTATAACCTGATATAGCTGCCATATAAACCGATCTGTGATCTTGATTTCTTGAGCCTCCAGAGGGCGCAATTCCTATCCGATTTTGCTGAAATTTTGCACGACGTGTTTTGTTATGACTTCCAATGCCTGTGCTAAGTATGGTGGAAATCGGTCCATAACCTGATATAGCTGAAACATAAACCGATCTTGAATCTTGACTTCTTGAGCCACTAGAAGGCGCAATTCTTATCCGATTTGGCTGAAATTTTGCATGACGTGTTTTGTTATGACTTCCAACAACTGTGGCAAATATGGTTTAAATAGGTTTATAACCTGATATAGCTGCCATACAAACCGATCTGGGATCTTGACTTCTTGAGCCTCCAGAGGACGTAATTATTATCCGATTTGGTTGAAATTTTGTACAACGGCTTCTCAACATACATGTCAAATGTGGTACGAATCGGTCTATAACCTGATACAGCTCCCATATAAACCGTATTTTACTACTTAAGCCCCTAAAGGGCGCAAATGTTACTCGAATTGGCTGAAAAATTTCTCAATGACTTCTACTATGGTCTTTAATATTCAATTCAGTTATTGTACGATTCGGACCATAACTTGATGTAGCTCCAATATTATATCAATTATTTTCTTTTGTCCTTTGTTTGCCTAAGAAGAGATATCGGGAAAAGAACTCGACACATGCAATCTATGGTGGAGGGTATATAAGATTCGGCCCGGCCGAACTTAAAACCCTTTTACTTGTTTGTAATTTAATTAATTGAAACACTTATTACTGTGCAGCAGTACTGATTGATTTATTTCATCATAAAGAAGATGGTGTCGGTAGGCTAGAGGATTCGTGCAAGACTACCAAACATGAGATCATGAGTTCAATACCAAAATGATTAAAATTTGTTTTTAAGGGTAATGGTACAGAGTTACAGAGGAAAACCCAAGAGCAGCAGTAAAACGAACGAGATAAAGCAGCGCGAGGCCGACCAAAGAAAACAAAAACACCACACCCGAACAAAGCACATGCGTTGTGGCTGGATAGACGGTTTTTTGCCTTGCTTATGGATATATTCTTGTTGTTGTTATATGTTGGTTTGCAATGAGAGCATTTTAACAACAAATTTGTACTTTGGGTCGTTGAGATTCAAATTAAATTGTTGCAGGAAAATTAACAAATTTCGTAGTTGATTTTTCGACCAAAGTTGTTGTTTTTCAAAATTATTTTTATCTGTTTACGTTGTTGTAACCACACTACCTTGAAAAGGGTATAAACCTTGTAGCCAACACGAAGTTATTGCAATTTCCAGGTTTCGTTTCCGTTCAACGATGCTCGATGAGATTAAAAATAAATTGTTGCATGAAAATTAACAAATTTCGTAGTTGTTTTTTCGACCAAAGTTGTTGTTTTTCAAAATTATTTTTATCTGTGTACGTTGTTGTAACCACAGCACCTTGAAAAGGGTATAAACCTTGTAGCCAGCACGAAGTTATTCCAAGTTTCGTTTCCTTTCAACGATGCTCCTATTCTTTACCCAATATAACTTATCATTCTTTTCCTGATTTGCTAGATAAGGCATAAGTTTGTGATGTATATACAAGAAAAAATTAAAAATCTTAGGATTGAAGTACGAAACTTAAACGGTATGCTTATCTGTGTATTTTCTAATAAAAAACAAAAATAACATTTATTCACATTTCAGATCGTATTTCGAAGCAAACCCAACTTCTAAGACAAATGCAAGAGAATTCAATTAATCAAAATAATGTTATAGTTGAGCTGCTATCCGAAATTAAAGCCATTGTGAAATCCCAAATACCGCAAAAACTGGAATATTTGGATGTCTTTCCCATATCTTCGCAAGATGAACTGGAGTCGATTGAAGAAGACATTAATGAGAATACCATAGAAGCAATGGTAAGTGATGTATGATATATTCTATTGGGTGGCCCAAAAAGTAATTGCGAATTTTTTAATAAAACTTAGAATGAACTTTAATCAAATATACTTTTTTTACACTTTTTTCTAAAGCAAGCTAAAAGTAACAGCTGATAACTGACAGAAGAAAGAATGCAATTACAGAGTCACAAGCTGTGAAAAAATTTGCCAACGCCGTCTATATGAAAAATCCGCAATTACTTTTTGGGCAACCCAATATATTAATTTTAAGTTATATACATAAAGAATATATAATTTGAAATATTTCACCTTATAGGTAGCCGCCATTAATCATATTAAGGGAAAGGCAGATTTATCGAAATGTATTAGACATATAATTGATTTACCCCTACTTCTGGAATACAATGTCTATGGACTACAAGCAAAAAAACGATTGCTTAATTATCCCAAATTTATGAAAGTTTTATACCGTAAGTAGATTTGTATATTGAAAATGTTAAATTTTTATTTACCCTTTTCACTTTCCACTTTCTTTTTAGAAGCTGTTGGCACGGATTGTGGTAACAAAGCCGAATTTTACAAACACTTTAGCAAGTGCATCAGATTAGTTAAAAATGTTCACTACAAAAATGAGTCTGCTAGAAGATCGAGAAAGAAACTAGCGGATGAGTAAAATTTTAATTAACTTTTTATAATTACTTTTGTTGCTTGCTAGCGGTTAAATCCATAGGTTAAGCGTTTTTTATACCCACCACCGAAGGATGGGGGTATATTCATTTTGTCATTCCGTTTGCAACACATCGAAATATCCATTTCCGACCCTATAAAGTATATATATTCTTGATCAGCGTAAAAATCTAAGACGATCTAGCCATGTCCGTCCGTCTGTCCGTCTGTCTGTTGAAATCACGCTACAGTCTTTAAAAATAGAGATATTGAGCTGAAATTTTGCACAGATTCTTTTTTTGTCCATAAGCAGGTTAAGTTCGAAGATGGGCTATATCGGACTATATCTTGATATAGCCCCCATATAGACCGATCCGCCGATTTAGCGTCTTAGGCCCATAAAAGCCACATTTTTTATCCGATTTTGTTGAAATTTGGGACAGTGAGTTGTGTTAGGCCCTTCGACATCCTTTGTCAATTTGGCTCAGATCGGTCCAGATTTGGATATAGCTGCCATATAGACCGATCCTCCGATTTAGGGTCTAAGGCCCATAAAAGCCACATTTATTATCCGATTTCGCTGAAATTCGGGACAGTGAGTTGTCTTAGGCCCTTTGACATGTTGCTTTATTTTGGTTCAGATCGGTTCAGATTTGGATATAGCTGCCATATAGACCGATCCTCCGGTTTAGGGTCTTAGGCCCACAAAAGCCACATTTATTTTCCGATTTTGATGAAATTCGGGGCAGTGAATTGTGTAAGGCCCATAGACATCCATCGTTAATTTGGCTCAGATCGGTCCAGATTTGGATATAGCTGCCATATAGATCGATCCTCCGATTTATGGTGTAAGGCCCATAATAGCCACATTCATTATCCGATTTTGCTGAAATTTGGGACAGTGAGATGTGTTAGGCCCTTTGACATATTTCTTCAGTTTGGTCCAGATCGGTTCAAATTTGGATATAGCTGCCATATAGACCGATTTCTTGATTTATGGTTTTGGGCCCATAAAATGCTCATTTATTGCCCAATGTCCCCGAAATTTGGAACAGTGAGTTAAGTTAAGCCCCTTGACATACTTCTGCAATATCGCACAGATCGGTCCAGATTTGGATATAGCTGCCATGTAGACCGATAGCTAGGTTTTAGGTTTTGGGGCCATAAAAGACGCATTTATTGTCCGATGTCGCTGAAATTTCAGACAGTGAGTTTGGTTAGGCTCTTCGACGTCCTTCTTCAATTTTGCCCAGATCGGTCCAGATTTGAATATAGCTGCTATAGACCGATCTCTGGATTTAAGGTTTAGGGCCCATAAAAGAGGCATTTATTGTCCGATTTCGCCGAAATTTGGGACAGTGCTTAGTGTTAGGCTCTTCGACACGTTTATGCAACTTGGCCCAAATCGGTCCAGATTTGGATGAAGCTGCCATGTAGACCGATATCTTGATTTAAAGTCTTGGCCCCATAAAAGGCGCATTTATAATCCGATTTCACTGAAATTTGACACAGTGACTTATGTTCGGCTTTTCGATATCCGTGTCGTATATAGTTCAGATCGGGATGAGGTATATGAGTATAAGGTATGAAATTTTCACCGAATTTTGATGAAAGGTGGTTTACATATATACCCGAGGTGGTGGGTATCCAAAGTTCGGCCCGGCCTAACTTAACGCCTTTTTACTTGTTTATATTCCAATGTGGTTATCAGAACAGTTTTATTTTTGGTAATATGATAATCTAATGCTGTAAAATAAAGGAAACAAAATTGTTTTGAATTTTTCTTTGAGTTCGCACAGAAAAAAATCTGTTTTAATCATAAGGTACAAATTTTCTTCCAATCTCGTAAGCATGTCTAGTATGCCCCGCCATAGGGCCAACTAACGGTAAACGTGCAACAGCCATACACCACCTTTCTACCACATTTGAACCTTGAACCTATAACTAGTACCAGCAAATCTGCTTGATTCTGCTGCAATCCCATGGCAGCCGGTTGTACGTACCGGATTGACCAGATGGAACCGTCATCGGCAAGGGCTGCCGCCTCAGTGTACGTGTTCGTATTTTTTCGTCATGTCAGAGGCACATCCCGGAGTGCCTTCTCCGCACGCTTCTGGTCCGTGCCCCGAACCCTGGTTCTAATCGATTTGCCAGAACCGCCTCCATCATCGGTCAGTGTCGGTGAGATGTAACCGGTGCGGGGAGTGGACACAGTGACTCCTACATGGAATGCATGGGGATAGCAGTCAGGTCCGGTACTGCCGAGATAGAGCTATACAACGTATACATACCGCCGGTTGGCAGCTGTGTCCCGATTAATGGCCAAGCTTACAACCCCGACATAAGTGGGTTACTATCTGGCCATAATCGTCAGTTCTAGGGGACTTTAATGCGCATCACACTTCATGGCATTCTCCCCTAGGTAACGACCAGCGTGGCATAACTCTAGCAGAGCAGATTGAAAGCTCCACGTTTTGCACGGTGAATGAGGATGCCCCCACCAGGATTACGAGGAGGTGCAGCAGCTCGCCAGATAGTTCCATTCCATCCCCTGATCTCCTGAGTGACGTATCCTGGCAAGCCGTCATCTCTTTGGGGTCAGACCACCTCGCCGTATTTTTCATCATCGACCGACCACCCGACTTCATAACCTCCAAGCGCCGGACGTTTATCAATCAGAAGAAGGCCGATTGGGTTCTCTTCAGAGGGTATACCAATCGCCGGTTCTGTGAACTGCCACCCCCCTCGGATGTGCTAGTGGCCGAGAGGAAATTCCGAGACATCATTAACGCAGCAGCCACTCGCTTTATACCAGCCGGTCGAATACCCCAAATGCGGCGCAGGCAGTGGTACTCGCAGACGAGCGTGATGGGATTCGCGGTATGGACCCCACTAACACCAGAATCAGCGAGCTGAATCTGGAAATAAAAAGGGTAATAAACGAAGATAAGCGGAATTTGTTACTGGAACACTTGAAGCAATGTAACTTAGGCGCACCGGTTTAGGCCAACTGTGGTCTACTGTTAAGTCACTCTCGAACCCCGGTAGACGGGATGACAGGACCTCATTCACTTTTGTCGAAATAACCGTGACTGATCCAAAGAGATGCGCTAGGTTGTTCAACCGTCAATTTATTCTGCATTTCGTGAGTGACAGGGCAAGGAGGAGAGGCATACGCCGTATTCTTGGTCTCCGAGTCGATGGACAGCCATCGAAGTTACGAATGTCATCTGTGTCGCCAAATCATCCAAGGCGTTGGGCCCCGACGGAATCTCTACATTGATTTTGAAGAATCTGGTTTTTACCAGGAGTTGAGTACCTTACTACTGTTCTCAACCTGTCTTTGAAAACTCTTATAGTTCCCGACGTCTGGAAAATGGGCAGAGTGATCCCGCTACTGACGCCTAGAAAGAACCAGAGTTTGGGGGAGTCGTACAGACCGATCTCCCTTCTCTTACCAGTGGCAAAGACGCTTGAGGCATTACTCCTCCCGAGCCTCGTAGTGAATTGACTGCATAGCACAACAGTTTTGCATGCCAGCTTCATTCAGCCTAAGCCATGCGAAAGGATGGTCCTCGTGCCCTGGACCTATCGAAGGCATTCGACATGGTGAGCCATGCCAAATTATTTGAGGACATCGCCAACACGTCCCTCCACCCAGGCCTGAAACACTGGGTCGCGAATTATCTGTGTGGTCGCCAGTCATTAGTGGAATTTAGGGATTAGAAGTCGAAGCACCGTAGAGTGAAACACCACTCTCATGCAAGCAAGTAAGCCTTCTCGTTGCCTGTCACATCCAACGACTCACAAGAGAAGTTACGACTCAAGAAAATATCACGATTTAGAGATAACTCATAATTTTTTTGTAGAATTTTTATCAAAAATAATCTTCATAGAAAAATTTCCAAAAAAATATATCTCGTCAAAAACCTCAAACAAAATTTCATCAAAGTTTAATTTTTCTCAATCTTTTTCCCTTCGAGAACTATTTTTAACCAAATTTTTTAATATTCCAGATACTACTGCAAATGCTAGCAAATCTCGAAGCTCATTGGCCCATTCTTATAAATATCCACCCGATCAAATTGTCTCAGCAATATCTACAGGCAATGAAAACTTTACTACTAAAGAGGTCAGTATTTTTGAACAATCAGAGATCCACAATAATTATTTTAAAATGTTTCCTCCTTTTATAGGAATTACAAGAATTTTTGGAAAATAATTTCCAACTCATTATGAGAAGTTTTAGGGCGAAACGGAAATTATCAAATATAGAAAGAGTTAAAATAAGTAAAGGTATAATCCAGTATTTGCTGACAAACCCTGAGCGACTGTAAGTATAAATAATTTTTTCAATAGATTGAAGTTGGATTTCTCATGCCCATTTTAGATACTTTTTAGTCTCGCGTGGGGTAACAATCTTGTCGCGATGCGGGGGCTTAAGGGTTGCATCGAGGATCGGCGCATTTATCTGGGAAATCATATTGTCCTAAGGCCCCTTGGTTTCCTAGGTGAATGCAATGACTTCGGATGCAATCTGAACTAAAAGTTATCCCAGATATAGGAACATGGGTGAAAAAATTACAAAGAGTAACGGTTCAGGTGGTCAACGGTCCAGTACAGGGAATCCACTCGAACCAGCAGGTTCGGCAGGGAAGCAATATCTACAGGTCCCAATCTCATGTTACACACAACAGAAACTGAACTTTACGTTCGACTGAACTACACTGGTCCGACAAGACAACATTGACTTGTCCTCCTGCGAGGATTCCTGCGATGGCCTCTCGGTAGTTGGAGCAATCCAGCTTTATGAAATGGATAAAGAGGGCGTTCAGTTGGTCTCTTCAGACCCGACAGCAGCTGGAAACCCAATTCCTAGTGTAGAGGCGGGTACCTTGTAAGGGGACAAGCGGAAAATGCGGAAGAGGGCCGAGCATAAACAGGAAGAAGGCTAAAAAACGCTTGTAATGGTATCAGAGAAAGATGGAGGATCTTTAGCCATACACCCTGAAGATCCGTGACAAATGTTTGATGAGCAGAGATAGGTTCCACGTCAGGAAGTACGAGTCAATGATGAAGCCTACTGTTGTGGAACGTATGTTTCCCTATGTCACATCGTACGATACCGGAACAGACACTAGCGCTAACGCTAGAACGAGTACTGGTACATACCCTATAGACAAAATCGAGAACTCAAATGGAAGCACCGCGCGCGTAGCAACAGGCCCGGAAAAGGGCATAATTGTTATGCCAAGGCCTATCATTGATCCTGCCGCCAGACCCAGGAAGGCTGGTTAGAAGAGTGTTCTCCCGGCAAGGGTATTTCACTCAAAAGATAGGCCCAATCCAGGGAATAAGCGGCAGGGATCTGGCGATGCGCAAGCGCCTGATAACAAGCGGGCCAAGAAATTGACCAGTTTGTAATCAGAGCCTGAACTTCAAATGGCTATCCTGGACCGGAGCAATGCTGAAGGCCGACTATACAAGAAGATCCTCCGATATCTATCGAAAGCTGTTGGAAAAGATTACAATGAAGCCTTCGCGGCTTTCAATGGCACTTCGGACATGTCCGCTTCCGACATAGAAAGGAAAAGTTTCTCACCTATTTCCAGAAGTTTTTCTAAGGGTCCTTTAGTTTGACCAAATGACTTTTTTGCTCTGACCACCAAAAGCTACTTGATTTCGGCGATCGAACGAGAATCGATGTGCTTAGTGTGATATGGGCATCGTACAGATCTGCTGTAATCTGGCGATGCAGCTTGGTGGCAGGTTATATACAACGTGGTGGATTATGTACCAGGCTAGTCGTCCTATTCCGACTATAGGAGTACCCATTTTATACTTAGTTGATCTTCTGGATTTAAGTTACAAGGAGCACCGGGGGAGCAAGTTTTCATGAGTTACTTGGAATCAGGGCTTCTGGACGTGCGCAGCATCATTCAGGCGGAGGTCTTCGCAATTCAGCTCACAGCAACTGTGAGCCTAGGGGCGATCAGCTAGACCATGAAAAGGATATGGACTATGAGAAATGGGTGGAGAACTAACTTCAGAAAACTGAGCTAGTGCTCTTCACTAGGAGATATCAGATACCGAATTTAAGACTCCCGCCTTTGGACTGGACCATTCTGCACTTATCATTGAAAGCGACATACTTAAGCCTAGCTCTCGATTCGTACAGCCACTTGGGGTCATTCTACCACTTGGGCGCATTCTATGCAAGCAGTATGATAGTCGGTGCTGGATGTACACAGCCACTGTGGGACCAGTGCCGAATTATGGGGGTGAACGGCTGCAGATAAGGAGACTCGAATCAGGGAGTTCGAAAAGGTGCAAAGACAGACTTGTGTGGGGAACATAAGAACATTGAGATCCACACTGCAGGCGGGTTAGAAAGCGATGATTGACATCCAACCTGTTGAGATATAGATTTGAAGCTGTGCCGCCAAGTTCGCGTTAGGGCGGAGGTTTTGTGGCATGCTGAAAGAGGGCGGGAACGGGTATTGTGTGTTTTATAGAAGTGGAGGTTCTCAGATTTTCTGGAACCGAGACAGATGAGGGATCAAGTCTTTGGGATTTTATTTTCCGGAAGAGGATTGGTCTTCCCTGATGACTGAAAGATGGAGCCAGGGGCTAGACTATGGGTCTAGTTCGATACAGTCGATATCGTTATGTCGCTGAGACCGCGTTCGAGATTCAGGATTTGTTCAGAGTATGGCACTGCGTGGCGGAATGTTTAAAGTGTCTCAATGAATTTCAGCCTCATGACAAAGCGCTGACTTTAGTTTTCATACAGTTTGGTGCATATTCTAGAAAATGAAAATGCGGACGAATGTGCCAGTAAAAGCTGTCGCCGGCCTTAAATTTGCGCTACTTGTCGAACTACTGAGAATAGTTGTTGTAGTTACAATTGCTGGGGAGATAACGATACTCTTCAAGCTTTAATAAATGACCAAGCACGTTCCGGTTCATAGAAACGATCGCCGCCGGAACGTGATGGCCATTGGCTATTTAAAAGCACCAATAACTCGCCTTGTCATATGGAGCATCATGGTCACTCATTGCCTGCCCCACTAATTTTGTGTACTGAAAATGAGCGGGTTGCCTTCACTCTTATGTCAAAACCAGATGATTTCATAAAAAAACAGATGTTCGAGTGAGTCAAGTCACTCACTTGAGTGACTTGGGACAGACAGTTAGTATATAAGCAAGCGCCGGTGCCGCCGGCCTCTCACTCGCAATCGCTGATTGTCTGCTGCCACGATTACAGTTACTCCCTATGGAAAATTCCACTATCCGCAACCTATGGATACGCTCGGTAGCTCTCAGCTGAGCTTGCCATGAGCACGATGAACACCACACAGAACGAAGCTCATAGTTCTAGCCTGTGTGGTGCTCATAGTTATCCCTGAAATGAAAGGATTGACGACTTGCTTGTGCATGTCTGGGTCTACAGAGGCACAGGCTTTATATATTGGGTGAAGCGGTTAAACAACGATATGGGTGATTTTGAAGACGTATTTGTAGGAGGTCTTTTTAGATACTTGAACAAAACGGGATGGTTTCGTCAGAGGACGCAATGAAATTCTACACGAGCGGTAATGAGTGAGTAGATGCTTGGGACCATTGGTTGGTACACAACGAGTAGACAATTTAGTGTGCCTGGACTAGTGATCCTCCGAGGATTTACATTCATGTGTGCATGTCGAATAGGATTTGGATTTCTACTCTGTTCTTACAATTCCTCTCTCCCAATTTTGCTTACCTTCTCACCGACAGCTCTATTGCGACAACAAAGACAGAAATCTGCAGACACTGGCAATCATACACCGACTAATTTTTTACCAAATTTTCTTTTTTAGTTTAAATACCAAAGAATTAGAACATATTAGTACACTTATTTCGGAGGTATTTGTTGGAGAACTTCCGTCAACGTATTATCGGCGGTATACCCAAGGTCGACATGCCAGTGGAAAATTACACGATGCTTATAATAATTATCGAACGTTTTTAGCCAAGTCGGGTATTATTCAAAGACGAACTAAATCAAGGTTTGCAGCGAGTTCCGAAAGTGAAGCCGATATAGACCAAGGTAAGAAAATTCCAAACTAAAACAACGATTCGGTTGATATGTTGATAGGGTTGCTTGATTTAAGATCGAAACTATAGTTATCGGTCTGAGAACTTGGGTAATTGAATTATTTTTGAAGAAGCTCCCTCTACTGAAGTACACATCAGCCAAATTTTTCAATAACCCTACCAATAGGAATAACCTTTTATTTGGGACAATTAATCTCCCATGGTGAATAGTTCATTTGTATGTAGCTAAAAAAATCTTATTTGCCTTTCAGTTTCCCAAGATGCTAACATCACCGAGTTGACTAAATTTATGGAAGGAGCTGGACAATTAATGGATAATGAAGTTGTAAATCCCCAAGATATATTGGAATCTTGGCGACACACATTTTCACGACGGCGACAAGAATTAAAAGCCGCAAAAACACCGGAACTCTACCTGAAAAAGTATCCAGTACTTTTACAACCAAAGGGACATCAGTTGGTAAATATTATGCAATATTCATGGCTAAAATATAGATTCATAACATATATCATTGAAATCCACGATTCACTAATAGAAGGTTGATTCACTTGCAAAAATTAAAAGTGGAAAAGCCCCATGAACATTTGAAATGTGAAAATGTGCCGTAAACGTCAGGATTCACTAATAGAAGGTTAGGTCACTTGCAGAAACATAAAGTGTATACGCCCCATGAACATAATTACGATTGCCAAAATCTGCTTATTGTGTTTGACAAAGTGCTGCAATTGCACATCCACTAATTATTTTTTCTTGAAGCCGTATTTTATAAGCATGGGATATAAAAGTAAAAAATTTAACCTTCACAATAGGCAAATTTTGGCTATCTTAATGATGTTCATGGGGCCTATCCACTTTATGTTTTTGTAAATGACCTTACCTTCTATCAGCGAATCCTGACGTTTTCATGCAATTTTCAATCGGCATATTTTGACATGCTCAATGTTCATTGGGCTTTTCCACTTTGTGTTTGTGGCAAGTAACGTAGCCTTATTTTAATGAACCTTGTAAAATTTTGTGTTGTGTAATTTGACATTTCATTTTTTTTTAATTTTTCAGTACTTACTGGATGCTGAAATGCTTATAAGGAAACCACTTTCATTTGAAGTGCCATCAGCATTTGTGTCAAGCATAAGTGGCCTCGTTAAGACCAAACATGATTCCGTAGTGGCCATTTTGAAATTAATAGAAGATGAAGAATGCAGTAGGCTATATACATATTATAAAAACAAGATCGACATTTATATCCATGTTTGTATTTTCAGAAATGAAAAGAACAGTGATAGCTTTTATGTTGCTGCCCTATATGTTTCCACCACCCATAGTTACCTCGGAAAATGCTTTGGTGAAAATGACTAAAGCAGAATGTATGGAGTCATTTATAAATCACTATCCGGTATGTGTAATAAGAAGACCTTGCTAATTTTTTCTGAATTTTAAACAAAAAATGTATATTTTCACTATATTGTTTCTCCAGGATATCGAAACGGCTGAAGCTGCTGTTACCAAACTTTTAGCAAAACAAACTGAACTGAAGCCTTTTATGGTTTTCATTGGATCTCCCATAAAGATCTCCTGGCTTGTTATGGGTTCCACGAAGTATTGCTTCGAGGACCTAAATTCCTGCATCAAACACGCCATGGCCGCTTATCTCGCTCTAAATATCACTTATCCTTTTGCTTCGCAGAAACCCTGGTTTTTGTTGCAGAAATACATTTTTAAAGTTTCACTGCCCTCGGACCATATGTTGGATAACAAAGTCAAAACAGTTGCCAATGATTTAAATTTAATTGCAAGATAGTTGGGGTGGAGCATGTTTAGCTAAGTTTTTTGAGCAATAATATAATGATATTTAATTAAGAATAAAAGAAATTTATTTAAAATAAATTTATTTATTTTATTTGTATTCTCTTGGACAGTTGTAGAGAAAATGGCTTATAGAGAAATTGTCCCCGGAGTAAACACAGCTGATAGGGTCAGAACCAGAACCCGGTATGTATTCATAACATCTACCACCGTGTTTGCATGTATGTTGTCTAGAACCGCTTGGTATGCCACTTGATCTGCAGGTTCTCTCTTCGAGCGCTGAACGTCTCGCTCTAGATCATGTAGATCCACATTGAGGCTTCTGGACGGTGGATACCTATCTACAAGAAGATGATTTGGATGGTCCATGCGATAACATGATCGCACAATCGTCCGCTACTTCGATCTCAATGACGTCGGAATGAGGTGGAACTCTCTGCTTCACTCTACGGTGATTCGACTTCTTATCTCTAAATTCCAAACGACTGAGGATCACGTGTTTCGTTATGACTTCCAACAACTGTGCTAAGTATGGTTCAAATCGGTCCGTCAGCTATGTCAGGCTGCCATAAAAACCAATCTTGAATCTTGATTCTTGAGCCAATAGAGGGCACAATTCTTATCCGATTTGTCTGAAATTTTGCATGACATGTTTTGTTATGACTTCCAACGACTGTGCTAAGAATGGTTGAAATCGGTCCATAACCTGATAGAGCTGCCCTATAATCTTATCTGGGGTATTGATTCTTGAGCCACTAGAGGCCGCAATTCTTATCTGATTCAGATGAAATTTTGCAAAACGTGCTTTATTATATTTTCTAAAAACTCTGCCAAATATGGTTCAAATTGGTCCATTACCGGATATAGCTGCCATATAAACCGATCTGAGATCTTGACTTCTTCAGCTTCTAGAGGACACACCTATTTTCCGATTTGGATAAAATTTTGTACAATGGCTTCTCCCATGACCCTCAATTTACGTGTCTAATATGGGCTGAATCGGTAAAAGCCTGATACACCTCCCCAATAAATCAATCTTCCTATTTTACTGCTTGGGCCCCTAAAGGGCGCAAATTCCTATTTGATTTGGCGGAAATTTTACACAATGACTTCTTCCATGACCTCCAACATTCAATCCAATTTATGGTCCGAATCGGACTATAACATGATATAGCTCAAATAGCAAGCAATTCTTTTCTTTTATCCTTTGTTTGCCTAAAAAGAGATACAGGGAAAAAACTCGACAAATGCGATCCATGGTGAAGGGTACATAAGATTCGGCTCGGCCGAAATTAGCACGCTTTTGTTTGTTTTCAACCAAGGCGGATTTAAAAAGGTGGTCACACGCGAACCGCTGTTAGCACCCGTCCAGGTTTTACAGTATTAAGATGTCTCATATTTGTTTGCATTCTCTTTGTTGTCATCTTCTTTCTCAAATATTCTCTGCTCATGTACGCACACGTATACACACACGCACACAAATTTATTTATGTGTGTTGGCAAAACGTCGATCAGCTTGATGGCAAATGAGACCACCTTTAATTGTTTCGCCATGATTTACAACTCACAACGTTATTGTGAATTTGAATTTGAATTGCAATGTGTTAAGGTCCCATAAGTTTCCCATTAACAAAGTGTGGCAATACCATTCGAAATAAACAACAGCTGTTCTGTTCCGGATATTCAAAACTGTAAAGTTTCATTCCACCTGCATTTATCTTTGCCGGGAAAACATTTTAATATCCTGGAAGCCACCTCTAAAAACAGTTTAATACATCATTGGTAATGTCACAAAAGGAATCCTCAAATTTAGAATTACTATGCCGCACCTGCATGACCGCCATACCAGAGCATGCAGCGGATGACAGAAGGTGTCTTTCCGATAAAGTTCGTGGCAGGAAGGAATCCATCAGGGAATTTCTGCAAACTCTTCAACCACATATACGAATTGACATGGAAGATAAGTTATCCAAAGTTATATGCTATGGATGTGTCCAACAGTTGCAGCAAATTTCTGACTTTTTGCTGGTGTATGCCAAATCAGATGAAAGTCTGCGAAAACTTTTGAAGGAAGCCAAAGAGCAAGAGGAGAATTCCCAAAAACTTAAAGAAGTGGCGAATAGCTCTAAAATATATGTCGATGAATATTCCATTATAAAACTAGAAGCCGAAGAACCCCAGCAGGAGGAGGGTAGCGCCACACTTAAAGAATCACATCCTGAGTTCGAAGCCATGTTCATTGAAAATAGTTTGCCTAAAGATGAACAAGATACCATAGATTTTTCTGATAATCCCATTGATAGAGGTAGCAACAGTAGTAGCAATGAAGCGGAGGATGAATGGATGCCACTGAAGAAAAGGTTAGTTGGTTGGTTGGTAATACTTAACATATGAGATCTTAAATTTTGTGCTTTTCTTCCTTAGCAAACGAAGCTCCTCAAAAAAGTCTGCACTGCAAGATAGGATATTGAAGAAACCTTTTAAACCTCCAATTGCCAAAACACCTGGGCATACAAAGAAACCAGTTTCAAAACCACCTGCGATAATTCCAAAACCACCTATACCAAATGAAGATAATACCTTGACCTGTGAGGAATGTGGAAAAATCCTGCCTGATATATCACATTGGCAAGAGCATATTCTAGAACACAAACCAGCCACGGAGGAGGGTCCTCGAAAAAGGGGGAGACGAAAAATACTTGTACCAAAAACCTTCAAATGTGAAATTTGTACGAAAGGTAGTAGCAAAAATTTGTATCTAAATGACATGACATTAACTTTTTTTGTTATTTTTTTCAAGTATTCAGTAGGAGAAGCATTTACAACACCCATGTGCTCATACATTCAGGTATTTTTTCGTTAAAATCACCTTTGTTCTTCATTACGAACTAACTGGCCTTGGTTTTTGTGTGCAGGTAACTTTAGTTGTCTAGAGTGTGGCAAAAAGTTCAAAAGCTATGATAATCTAAATCAGCATATGCTTTGCCACAAGGGAGAAAGATTCGAGTGTAAGACATGTGGAAAAGGTAAGAAAATCTTATTTTAGAAAGTCACACAAAATATTCTATGAAAAGGAAATCATGACAATATGACATGAAAAGACAAAGGAAGGAAAAAAATGAACACCCAATATTCTGTGTTTTTCGCAATCGCAGGCGGTGCTTTATCGTCTCCAATTCCTCTTTATCACCGCTCAACATCCAGAAGTCTGGCTTCCACAGCTCTAGAAGAAGTGACGTCCCATCTGCCAAATACTCGTTCACAGCGAATTTAGCAACCCTGAAACCCACATCAACAGTCCAGTCAAAGGGTTCTTGAAAATCTCGAAGTATATAAATTCTAGGGCCCGGATGGCATATCAACACTTGTCTTGCGCAGGTGTTCTTCGACGCTTGCTCATCCATTACGCAACCGCTTCAACCATGCATGCCGTGTGGCAGTCTTTCCGGCTTGTTGGAAGGTTGCAAATGTTCAGCCAATACCCTAGTGGGTTGAGGCGACTAACCCTGCACATTACCGGCCATTGTGATATGTGCTACTCTCTTCAAGGTTATGGAGAGCATGGTTAATCACCATCTTGTGAGTGATTTGGAATGCAATGGACTTCTTAGCAACCAACCGTAGGGGTTCCTACTCTACGGGCGACCTCATGGCATTTCTGTCGGAACGATAGGTTAGGTTGAATGGATTGTCCATTATAGCTGATTTCATTCAGAGGCTATTTCGGTCCATTTTGATATCGTAGAAAGAAAGATAAGAGAATGGCGATGTGAAACTTCAGGCCATACCAAGAGGTTATACACTAAGAAGTAAAAGCGTGCTAAGTTCGGTCCGGCCGAATATTGGGAACCCGCCACCATGGATTCTGCTAAAAATGTATACAAAATAAATTCAATCCAATGGCAGCCGGATGTATGTACCGGAATGACCCAATGAATTCCTTCATCGGCAAGGATTGCCGCCACAGGGTACCACACACTGCTACTACAACAACAACAACAAAATAAATTAAGTTGTCAAACCAGCATAAATGAAAGCTTCTAGGAACCAAACAAGGATGACCGAGAGACCGGTTTACATGGGAGCTAAATCAGGTTATAGACTGATTTTGAACATATTTGGCACAGTTGTTGGAAGTCATCACACGACACAACATGCAAAATTTCAGCCAAATCGGAGAAAAATTGTTGGTTGTAAGGGCTCAAGAAGTCAAATCGGGCGATCGGTTTATATGGGAGCTATATTAGGTTATATACTGATTTCGGCCGTACTTAGCACAGTTGTTGGAAGTCATAACAAAACACTACATGCCAAACTTCAGCCAAATCGGATAAAATTGCGGCTTCCAGGGGCTCAAAAAGTCAAATCGGGAGATCGGTTTATATGGGAGCTATATCAGGTTATACACCGATTTAGACCGTACTAAGCATAGTTATTGGAAGTCATAACAGAACACCACATCGGACAAATATTGTGGCTTGTAAGAGCTCAAGAAGTCAAATCGGGAGATCGATTTATATGGGAGCTTTATCAGGTGATAGACTGGTTTGGATCGTACTTGGCACGGTTGTGTAGAAGTCATAACGGAAAACTATATGCAAATCGGACACATATTGCCCGCAGCCCTTGTAATAGCTGGAATGGTTCCAATTGACCTACAGGACATGGATAGGGCCAGCCTCTGCGAGTTTAAAAATATCATACACGGGCCATGAATGAGAGTCGGGGCAGGTGGAAGCAACGATCCAGATGTGGCCAGGCCATGGTTACCTTTGGAAATACCTACATAGAATGGGCAAATACTCTTCCAGCAAGTGTATGAGGAGCTACAAGTTGCAGATGCTGTAGAACATGAGCGCTTGGTCAAAAAACGCATAGAACTCGAAAAAACCAGTGGCGATATTTTGCCTGGGACAATAGTCCAGGGGATGTTCTCGGTTATTGTGTACAATTTTAGCCAAATAGAATGAAAACTGCGTCCTTTAGGGGCTCAAGAAGTAAAATAGGGAGACAGGTTTATAGGGGAGCTGTATCAGGCTATAGAGCGATTGAGACCATATTTGACACGTGTGTCGAAGGTCATGAGAGAAGCCATTGCAGCTAAATCGGATAATAATTGTGCCATCTAGACGCTCAAGAAGTCAAGATTCAAGATCGATTTATATGACAGCTACAACAGGTTTTAGAACGATTTGAACCATATTTGGCACAGTTATTGGAAGTGATAGCAAAACACGTCATGCAGAATTTCAACCAAATCGGGTAAGAATTGCGCCATCTAGAGGCTCAAGATGTCAAGATCTCAGATAGGTTTATATGACAGCTACAATGGGTTATAGACCGATTTGAACCATATTTGACACAGTTATTGGAAGTGATAATAAAACTCGTCATTCAAAATTTCAGCCGAACCGGATAAGAATTGCGCCTTCTAGAGGCTCAAGATGTCAAGATCTCAGATAGGTTTATATGACAGCTACAACGGGTTATAGACCGATTTGAACCATATTTGACACATTTATTGGAAGTGATAATAAAACTCGTCATTCAAAATTTCAGCCGAACCGGATAAGAATTGCGCCCTCTAGAGGCTCAAAAAGTCAAGATTCAAGATCGGTTTATAATGCAGCTATATCAGGTTATAAACCGATATGACCCATTTTTAGCACAGTGGTTGGAAGTCATAACGAAACAAGTCATTCAAAATTTCAGCCAAATTGGATAGAAGTTGCGCCCTCCATAGGCTCAAGAAGTCAAGACCCCAGATCGGTTTATATGACAACTATATCAGGTTATCAACCTTTATGGCCCATTAACAATCCCAACCGACATACACTAATAAGAAGTATTAGTGCAAAATTTCAAGCAGCTAGCTTTGCTTCATTGAAAGTTTGCGTGCTTTCGACAGACAGACGGACGGACGGACAGACGGATGGACATGTTTGAATCGCCTTAACTTTATTTTATGGTTTCTTAGACCAATATTTCGAGGAGTTACAAACAGAATGACGAAATTGGTATACCCCCATCCTATGGTGGAGGTTGATACCCTCCATTGCATTAAAATTTGATTCTGTCTCAAATATTTTTTTATTTTTTTTTTTCAGAATACTCCGATGAGGACGATTATGATGTCCATGTACTCTCTCACAAAAGTAAGAAACCAAATGAAAGACTCTTTTGCATAATAACTTTGTATTCCCCACAGATGATGAACCTTTCCAATGCAAGGAATGTGGCAAAGTGTTAAAAACTCTTTTCGGCTTACGCACCCATTTGTTGAGGCATAAAGGTGAAAAAAAATATCAATGTCCCCATTGTCCGAAAAGTTTTGTGGTGCGCAGTGGCCTGTATGGACATGTGAAACAGCAGCACGAGCAAAGAAATGCATTTTTATGCGATATATGTGGCAAGAGTTTTCGAATGGCCGACAATCTGAATAAGCACAAACGTTGTCACAGCGAAGGGCAATATGCTTGCGAGTACTGTGATAAACGGTAAGAGAAAAATAAGAAAAACAAATTTATTAATAATAATTTTGTTAAATTTTTTTATTTTGACAGCTTTGTAACACCCGACAAACAACGCCGCCACATGCGCACCCATACCGGCGAAAAGCCTTATCGCTGTAAATTCTGTGATCGTGCCTATACTCAAAGCAATGAATGCGTCAAACATATGAAACAACATCTGGGTGAGAATATCTATCTGTGTGAGCTGTGTCCTATGCGTTTCCCTTTGGTCAGAGATATGAGGGTACACTTTGCCACCCACAAAGATGATGATGCGCAGACTAGGGCACGCAATTTGGAGGCTCGAGAAATGGAGGAGCGAAAAATTAAACTCAAATTTGGTCTAAGTTAGTTTTATTTTCCCAAAGGATAAGGTTTAGAACAAAAAGTATGACAATTAGCAAACATGTTTAGAAAATTAAAAAAACCAAAACTCCATTATTTTTTGTTACCAGTTTGATCTACAATCCATTTGAATATTGCACTTCACATTTGGCATCCAAGGCTTGTCTCTCGCTGGGGAATAGACCCAAAAATTCCATTACCAACTTTTGTTTCTTCACATAATCGTTTTCTTGATTGAATTTATTCAACCACACACGAATATCATCCTTGGGCGATTGATCTGAGCCATTTAGATATTCCTGCACTTCTGTGCTCAGGGTTGTATAGAAATGTTCATAATTGGTCTTTATCTCTGAACGCAGAGGTGTCACAAAGTTCAGATATTTTTCCACCCAACCACGACGAAGCTTGGCACTGTCAACGGAATCGAACAGCGATCTTATTTCATGGTGTTCGTGTTTCAAAGACCACTGTTTCTTGCAGTTATGGGGATCAGTGGAAAGCTCTTTCAGGAGATTCAAACAATTGTTGATGTGCATGATTAGAGCATTATAGATGGATGATGCACCTAACTCGTCATTGGTCGCGGCCCAAGATTTCACTCCCTCCAGATATTCGGTAGCCTTGCCATAGACATCCTTGGGCCAAACAGTCTTTTGTAGATTTTCATAGACATCTTCCACCAAATCAAAGCGATCCGATGTTGACACATCTCCTTGGTGATGGATAAGATTTGCCTCTTCCACTTTGGCCCTGGGGGCGCTCACAACCACCTGATGTAACAGAATTTTCGTAATAAATAAGGAATTTTTGTTTTTTTTTTATAAAATTTAGACTTACCTGTAAGGTGATGGCTAGAACCAAGACAAGTAGCATTTTATTCATTTTGCTTTAGTTTGCTGAAAGATTCTTTCAATTTCTATTACTTGTTGTTCTTTTGAGCTTGACTGCTGATGTGTTGTCTCTTTGGTTTAGATTCTTGTATTTATAGTCCGGCTGAATTTTTCATTGATTTTCTTATCATCTCAATTGGCATAGGTTCTCTGTTTCTGCCCTATCACCTTCGAATTGAAAACTGATGCACCAAGCTTATCATCATAGATTCTTAGTAGTCATTACTTTGGGTATTTACCCAAGTGATACACGAATTCCAGTGAAAATGTACTAGAGTATCCCGGTTAGCGCATCAAAACAATTATTGAGAATTCTTAAGAAAAAAAAAATTTTTTTGGGACAACCCCAAATTTGTAGCATCAAAAATACTTAAAAATATCAATTTCAAAACGGAACCGATGCAATAAAAGGGCCAAAACCATTTCATTAAAGAACAGGGACAAACTTCTCACAAATCAGTGAGTGCTGACCGATTCAAGTTTTTAGGCTCAATGATAAGGGGCCTTCTTTTTATAGCCGATTCCGAACGGGGAATCGGGGGGCAGTGCAACATTTCTTTGGAGAGAAGTTTTTACATGGCATGGTACATCGCAAATGTCGCCAGCATTAGGGGGATAACCACCGCTGAAAATTTTTCTTTGATGTTCTCGCCAGGATTCGAACCCAGATTCTGCGCTATGGTGGCAACTTGTTTGAAATCACAATAGTGGTCGAACGCGTATAGCTAGCCACTTGAAATTTTGTACAAATATTTAATATTGATGTAGGCTGTTGAGTATTGCTCCCATATAAACCAATCTCCCGATTTGTCTTCTTGAGCCCTTACAAGCCGCAATTTTTGTCCGATTTGGCTGAAATTTTGCATGTAGTGTTCTGTTATGACTTCCAAGAACTAAGCCAAGTACGACCCAAATCGGTCTATAACCTGATATAGCTCCCATATAAACCGAAATTTTGCATATAGTGTTCTGTTATGAATTTCAACAAATGAGCCAAGTACGGTCTTAAGCCTTTACAAGGCGCAATTTTTGTCCGATTTGGCATGTGGTGTTCTGTTATGACTTGGAACAACCGTGCCAAGTGCGGTCCAAATCGGTGCATAACGTGATATAGCTCCCATATAAACCGATCTCCCGACTTCTTGAGCCCTTACAAGCCGCAATTTCTGTCCGATTTGGCTGAAAGCGAGCATGTAGTAATCAGTTATGACTTCCAACAACTGTGCCAAGTACGGTCCAAATCGGTATATAACCATATATAGCTCCCATATAAACCGATTTCCCGATTTGACTTCTTGAGCCCGTACAAACCGCAATTTTTGTCCGATTTGGCTGAAAAATTTCCTAGGGGACTTCCTCATTCATCATGCAAAACGTGGAGCCTTCAATCTGCTCTGCCAATGCTATGCCCCGCTGGTCGTTATCTAGTGTAGCACGCCATGAAGTGTGATGCCTGGAACAATAGTCCAGTGAAGTCTCCTAGAACCAGACGGCCACCAATGTAGGGCCTGTAAACTCCCAAACACGTACACTGAGGTGTCGGCCCTTGTCGATGAGTGGTTCTATCGGGTTAATCCGGTTCATAAAACCGGCTGCCTTTTTTGTTTTTGCGGTTCAAGATGGGAAATTGCTTTAAGTATGTGACAAATGTGTCCTTTGGCATAGGCCGAACTCTGTTGTTATTAACGGCACCGGCTCAAAATCCACCCTGTGACATCCCTAGGGATTAATTCCACTTGGGAATCACTTTCGCATTACTTTGAAGTGAAACCCATGTCTGATGATTTTCCATATCATCTTGGTTGTGTCTTGGCGGGTCTAGATGGGAAAAAGCTTTACGCAAGTGACTCTGTTGTTATCAACGGTACTGGCTCAAAACCCACCCTGTGTCATCCCTGGAGATAAATTCCACCTGGGAACAGCTTTCGCATTAATTCGAAGTGGTCCCCATATCTGATGATTTTCCACATCATCTTGGTTGTGTCTGCTTACAGACCTCGACATTCATACTCTACTCCCGCTGCATCCAGGTCTACCTTCTTCCTGCGCAGTATTTGTTCGGTGTATCTCATCAAGGCCTTCCACTTATTCTCGTCTTCCAGCTTCCTCTGGACTATTGTTCCAGGCGAAACGTCGCCAATTGCTGTTTCTAACTCTCTGCGTCTTTCAACCCGATGCTCGCAGTGGAAGAATATGTGTTCCACATTGTCTGCAACTTCTAGCTTCACATAAATGCACCTGCAAGAGTACCATTTACCCATTTATATGCAGGTATTTCCGGAAATTACCATGGCCTGTCAGCATCTGTGTGACGTAGTAGTTGACATCGCAGTGTTTCCTATCTCTCCACATCCCTATATAGGGTATTAGTAATCGCATCTGCCTGACCCGATTCTCATTCGTCCACCTTTGTTGCCATTGCTCTATAGTGTCCTCTGGTATGGCCCGTTTATGATACTTTAGAATCTCACCCTGTCCTCTCTAGGTGTTGCACTTCGCGGTGTAAAGCCTGGCGAGCTCCATAGCCTTAAAGTCTATCGGAACCATTCCGGCTTTTATAAGGGGTGCCGGCTCCTCCACTGTACGTTTGGATGATATGATCCCAAGAGCCGCCGTGCTCTGTACCGTCAGCAGGGATGATGCCCGATTTTGACTTCTTGAGCCCCTAGAGGCTTTAATTTTTTTCCGATTTGGATGAAATTTGACTTTTGTTCCGATTTTCATCATCTGTGGCAGGTATGATCACAATTGGTCTATAAACTGATATAGCCTTCATATAAACCGATCCTCAGATTTGACTTCTTGATTTGGATGAAATTTGGACACTAGATGCCATATTGTTATGACTGTATGGCTCAAATCGGTTAATAATCTTATATAGCTCCCATATAAACCGATATCCTGATTAGACTTCTGCTGCCACAAGAAGTTTACATTTTTCGCTGAATTTGCAGTCATTTTGTGGGTAAAGTACACAGTTATCCTTCAACTTAGTTTGTTTGTTCCATGGTGGTGGGTTCCCAAGATTCGGCCGGGCCCAATTCTAACACGAATGAATCAACATTTTTGATTTTGTTGTCAAAACATTGATGACGTATTTAACAAAAAAATCTAAGCATATAGAAATGATAAGAAAACAAAACTAAAACATTTCAAAACCAGTAAGGAAGGGCAAAAGTCGGACAGTGCCGACTGTCTAATACCCTACTCTTATCCTATAAGTACAAGAAAAAATCCTTTCTGCCGAATTTCAAGAGAATCGGTTAACTGCAAATCGGACGAATATATTGGGTTGCCCAAAAAGTAATTGCGGATTTTTTAAAAGAAAGTAAATGCATTTTTGATAAAACTTAGAATGAACTTTAATCAAATATACTTTTTTTACACTTTTTTTCTAAAGCAAACTAAAAGTAACAGCTGATTACTGACAGAAGAAAGTTACAAGCTGTGAAAAAATTTGTCAACGCCGACTATATGAAAAATCCGCAATTACTTTTTGGGCAACTCAATATATATGAGAACTATATCCAAATCTGAACGATTTTTTTTCCAATTTCAATAGGCTTTGTCTGTAGGCCGAAAAACATGCCTGTACCATATTTGAAGACGATCGGATGTGAGATGCGCTTTGTACACAAACTAACATGGGCAGACGGCCATAGCTTAATCGAATCAGATGGTTATTCTGAGTGGATCGGTATACTCACCAATGCGTTTATCTCTCTTTCTTCTGGGTGTTACAAACAAATGCACTAAGTTATAATACCCTGTACCACAGCAGTGGTGTAGGGTATAACTATATAAAAGGCGCTCAAGCTTAAAGTGCCAGCATATCAGTGGCTAGTCTCAAACACAACATTCCATTCGTTCTAATTCTAAATGGAAGAAGCGCGCGATGAACTTTCTTAACAGAGCACGCATTTTGATAATAAAATTCAATAATTTGCAAGCCTTGTTCGTTTGTAAGACGATTTTCATGGTTAAATTATAAACCAAACTGAAAATGTTTGACAGTGAAACAAAATGCGAAACATGCGTGAGCTGTTTAAACCGATGTTGCCAAAAAGATAATAGCTTAAAAAATCATCCTTTATATTCTTGAGTTCTAAGTCGTTTGTCCGTCTGTCGAAAGCACGCAAACTTTCGAAGGAATAAAGTTAGGTGCTTGAAATTTTGCACGAATACTTCCTATTAGTGTAGATCGGTTGGGATTGTAAATGAGCTATATTGGTCCATATTTAGATATAGCTGCCACATAAACCGATCCTGGATCAGGCAGAAAAAAATACATAAAGTGTTTTGTTTTAACGTCCAATAACTGTGCTAAGTACTTCTTGACTTCTTAAACCGCTAGAGGACACAAATATTGTCCGATTTGACTGAAATTTTGCATGGGGTATTTTAGTCCAAATCGGGTTATAACCTCATATTTGCAAATTGCAAATTTTGCCCACGAACATTCCACTAAGGAACAGGGGCAAACTTCTCACATATCAATGAGTGCAGTCCGATTCAAGTTTTTTTTTTAAGCTCAATAATGAGGGGCCTCCTTTTTATAGCCGAGTCCGAACGGCGTGCCGCAGTGCGACACCTCTTTGGAGAGAGGCATTGTACCTCACAAATATTGCCAGCATTAGGAGGGGAAAACCACCGCTGAAAATTTTTTTTCCTGATGGTCTCGCCAGGATTCGAACCCAGGCTTTCAGCGTCATAGGCGGACATGCTAACCTCTGCGCTACGGTGGCCTCCTTATAACCTCATATAGCTCCCATATAAACCGATTATGGATCTTGACATTTTGACCCGCTAGTGGGCGCAATTATTATCCGATTTGGTTGGAATTTTGTATTTGGTGTTCTGTTATGACTTCCAACAACTGTGCCAAGTACAGTTCAAATCTGTCTATAACCTGATATAGCTCTCATATAAACCGATATCCTAATTCGACTTCTTGAGCCCCTACAAGCCGCAATTTTTATCCGATTTGTACGGTTCAAATTGGTCAAGAACCTGATATAGCTTCCATAAAAACCGATCTCCCGATTTGACTTCGTGAGCCCATGGAAGCTACAATTTTTGTCCGATTTGGCTGAAATTTCGCACGTAGTGTTCTGTTATAACTTTTAACAACTGTGGCAAGTACGATCTAAATCGGTATATAACCTGATATAACTGCCATATAAACCGATCTCCTGATTTGGTTTCTTGAGCCCCTGGAAGCTGCTATTGCTGCCCGAATTGGCTGAAATTTTGCACATAGTGTTCTGTTATGACATACAAAAACTGTGCCAAGTACGGTCCAAATCGGTCTATAACCTAATATTGCTCCCATATAAACCGATCTCCCGATTTGACTTCTTGAACCCCTGGAAGCCTCGGTTTTTATCTGATTTGGCTGAAATTTTACATAAAGTGTTCTGTTATGGCTTCCAACAATGGAGCTAAGTACGTCTCAAATCAGTCTATAACCTGAACTTGCTCCCATAAAAACCGATCTCCCGATGTGACTCCTTGAGCCCATGGAAGCCACAATTTTTGCCCGATTTAGCTGAGATTTCGCACGTAGTGTTCTGTTATGACTTTTAACAATTGTGCCAAGTACGGTCCATAACCTGATGTAGCTCCCGTATAAACCCATCTCCCGATTTGACTTCTTGAACCCCTGGATGGCTAAATTAGATGCTTCCAGAGTGGTCTGGTAAACAGATTAATTGTGGCGTGTTGTCCCTGGTTGCATGCGGGCCACACATCATGCATGTTGGCGTTTTCCCTTGCCAAAAGGAGTTAAGGTGGCTGAATCGTATGAATGCTGTGGTGGTTTGCTTGATACGCTGTTTTATCTAAAGGCCTACTTTTATGAAACTAGAACTTGAGGATCTAATCGACATTTCCGGGCGGCGACCGCTTTTCTTGGTGGTTGGGACGGCTGCTAGACATAGTGCTGCTGGAAAGCGACTTATGGAATTATTCTTACTTCTGTGGAGTAAATGCTGCCAAATGTATCGCCAAGTGTCTTTGAATAATTGCCCACTAACATTCCATTAAGGAACAGGCAGAAGACTTCTTGCACATCATTGAGTGCCTTCCGATTCTACTTCAAGCTCAATGATAAGGGACCTCCTTTAAGTATGCGACTCGGAACGGAGTGCCAATGAAATTGAAAAACTTAAGAAAATTTTCTATGGTGTGTACATGATGATGAAAAAGTGAAAAAAAAATTTCCATATATTTTAAATTGTTCGTAAGTAATAAGAAGTGGTGCCATTTTTTATGAAAACATAAAATTCACAATTTTTTATCCTAACTCCCTTTCATTTGTTTGGGGGAATTTTTCCCAAGTTTTATCGCCTCATTCTCCCTTTTATATCGATTCAGAATGGCTACTTTTTTCCCTGGGATTTCCCTTTTTCGAAGTTTGTTTAGAATAAGGGAAAGGGGATTAGGGAAAAAATCCCAGGGAATTGTTATTAAGAATAGGGCTGATTATTGGCAAATGATTTGTGTTATCAGTTCATATTTGCAAAACGACAGCGAGACGCTTTCATATGGTAATTTTGCGGTTGGGATTGTAAATGGGCCAAATCGGTCTATGTTTTGATATAGCTGCCATATAAACCGACCTTGGGTCTTGACTTCTTGAGCCGCTAGAGGGCGCAATTCTTGTCTGATTTGACTGAAATTTTGCACGTAGTGTTTTGATATTATTTCCAACAACTGACTTCTTATCCGACTTGGCTGTAATTTAGCACGCGGAGTTTTGGTATCATTTCCAACCTTTGCGCGAAGTATGGTCCGAATCGGTCAATAATCTGGTATAGGTGTCATATCCTTGATCTTGAATTCTTGAGCCGCTAGAGGACGCAATTCTCATTCGATTTGGCTAAAATTTTGCATGAGGTGTTTTGATATGACTTCTAAAAACAGTAATGAGTATGGCGCAAATCTGTACATAACCTTATATAGCTGCCATATAAACCGATCAGCAATTCTCATCCGATTTAGCAAACATTGTGTTCAACGGCTTCTCCCATCGCTCCCAACATAGGTGTGCAATATGGTCGGAATCGATCTATAGCTTGATACAGCTCCCATATAAACCGGTCTCCCGATTATGCTGCTTGAGCCCCTACAAGGCGCAATTCATATCCGAATGGACTGAAATATTACATAATGACTTCTACAATGTTCAGCATTCAATTTATTTATAACATAACATAAGAGATAGCGCGCAAAGAACTCGACAAATGCGGTGTAGGGTATATAAGATTTGGCCCGTATGGTGTTAACAATATGCAAGACAAAATCATTTAAAAAAGGAAAAACAATCTTCAAGAAATGTAACTGTAATCCATCGGATCCGACAGCTCGTGATTTATTTAATGTAAACGCATTAATGAATTCAATTCTTGAATCTGAAAAACCATCATCGATATTAGGAAGGGTAGGAAAAGTCTGGCTTCCCGATACCTGATGTGAAAAAAATTTTCTATTCAAATCGTCCATGCTCACATCAACAATGTCTTTGTTTTTTCCAATCCCATAATTATCCAGAATCTGCCACATTTCCTTAGGCGTCTTGCCATCAATTAGTTTTGAATGCGCTTTAGCTTTATTGCGGCTTCTGCAATAAACTTTCCAGTTCGCAGTAGAACGATCGCGTTGATTAGTCCGCCAAGCTATATCCCTTAGAGAAACACTATATCGGATTTCATGCCCTTCAAACCAAGCATCTTTAATAAGAACACCTGCTTTTGCGAACAGGAAAGATAGAACGAATTTCAGCCTATTTATCATAAGGCAGATTCAGTTGTTCATCAACATCAGAAGTTCTGAGTAGGTCAGAAAAATCACATGAAGACACATATTCTTCGAGAACAGCAGTACTTATAGCATTAAAATCAAATTATTCATATATTTGAGCTACATTTACATACTTAACATTTAACGAAATAAAAATAAAATCGTGGTGAGAAATTGCAGGAAATTGAAACTGACGAGAGAATCGAAGACTTTCAGGAGAAGACAATAAAAATAATCAATAAGAGAAGTTGAATTATGAAAAACATCGAGTTGGGAATTGCATTATGCACAATAGAAAGATTCAGATTGGCGCAAGCATTTCTTAATAGCACAGATTTTCTTAAATCGTACAAATTGTTGGTAAAATCCCCCATTATAACTTCAATTCATATCTCACACATAACTCAGATACTTGCTCTACAAAATTACCAACATCACCATGCGGTAAATAAACATTCCCCACTAAATATTTAACTCCACTCAATGTCAACTCAATAAAAATGCATTCAACAGAACCATATAAGGTTCCTGTAAAAATCACTTTATGACATTGGCGTCATTGTCTCGAATTTGAAGTATGAGACGGGCAAATAGCTTTAGCCGTTCCCGAGATATGGGTCACCAAAGTCGACAAATGGCAAACAAATCTAGATATACAAAACTTTTAAGCCCCAGCAGTACGTGTTAACATCTACCAATTGTGCTCAAATTTAAGGGGGTTGGCGCCAAAAAAATCGACATCGAGATCGACCCTAAAGCATAGTACTGTCTTCATTCGCAGCGAAAATGCCTATTAAATTATTGCGAAATCCGACGGACATTATTCTTTGCAAGAACACAAACAAAGGTCAAAAAACAACGCACAACAAAGACAATATCATTGGAACAGAGTTGATTGATGCCCATTTCGCGAGTATTCAATTATATTGCCAAATAATTGAAGCGAAATTTGTATATGTCGCTACTATTTTGCTTATAGAACTCACTCCCAATGTGCTCGCATTTTCTTCGTCACCATTTTTATACCCACCACCGACGAATGGGGGTATATTCATTTTGTCATTCCGTTTGCAACACATCGAAATATCCATTTCTGACCCTATAAAGTATATATATTCTTGATCAGCGTAAAAATCTAAGACGATTTAGACATGTCCGTCCGTCTGTCCGTCTGTCTGTTGAAATCACGCTACAGTCTTTAAAAATGGAGATATTGAGCTGAAACTTTGCACAGATTCTTTTTTTGTCCATAAGCAGGTTAAGTTCGAAGATGTGCTATATCGGACTATATCTTGATATAGCCCCCATATAGACCGATCCGCCGATTTAGGGTTTTAGGCCAATAAAAGCCACAATAAAAAAAAGACTGGCGCCCACTCCCTCAAAATAAACAAACGCCCACTCCCTCAAAATAAACAAAAAAACTGCACTGATTGCATCTTTTTCTGTCGTTCTAATGGGGTTAATCAACATGTAGATGAGCTTTCAAACTGTTTGGTATAGGTATAAGGAATTGAATATATATACACAAAATGCTGAAAGGGACTTCCCAATTCGTACAAATATGTATTGCTCAACGTTGATAAGTAGAAAATTTCATACATTGGTGAATAAATACACAAATAAATGAGGGGATATACCTTAAGTTGTTTATTTGTGGGTCAAACAACTACTTTACTCCAAAAGTGTGGTTAAGTCGGCTCTAATATACCTTTCTTTTAGAATGTTCGAATATTAAATGGAACATTTCATTTCATTGGACTAAAAGTTGTTTAAGTGAATATGTTACGAATAACCACTGCTACCTAAGCTATATCTAACGAACATAGCATGATTGCGTCCAAACCCAACCAACCGACCATCATCAATAAGAAATATTTGTGGAAAATTTGGAGTGGATGCATTTATTTCAGCATAGACATCACATAAATGGCTAAAGCCGAAAAAATTTTTAAACCAGTCTGTCTTTATGACATAAGGAATGGAGAGAGTTGAGGTGTTTATTCGATGATTTGCACAATTTCAGGTCCCTAGAGGTACAGGGCCCATTTGCCTTTCGTAACGGATATGACGAGTGGGACTTGTGTTCAGACCAAACGACAGCAAAGCAATATACCTATTTAGATTTAGATGGGCCAGATAATCTTGGAGCATTAATGAAGTACAGTCTCTAGATGCTCAAGAAATCAAATCAGTGTATATGGAAGCTTTATGGAGGTTTATTCCCAATTAAACACATTTGGTGAAGATTTTGGAATCTGTAACCTAACTTAAAAATTTTGTACTTATTGTTCTTTACTTACTTTAATTGGCTATGACAGAACATTTGTTCCACTAGCCGAATGTAGAATAGCGTTCCAAGCGCCTCGACCTTATGCGCTCATTCTAAAATCTCTGACGCCAAGTTTCGAGCTGTCTCCCACCACTTGATTTACCATCCGGCTTTTGGTCTACCCGGTTTGCGTGTACTACCGTGTTTGCCTTCAAAAGACTTCTTTGCTGAAGCTTCTTCATCCATTCTGACAATATGACCTAGCCAACGCAGCCGTTGTATTTTGATACGTGTAACTATGCTATCGTCGTCACACAGCCCATACAGCTCGTGATTCATATGACGCATATATTCTCCATCAAAGCAAACTGGTCCATATATTTTATGAAGAATCATTCTCTCAAATACTCCAAGTACTGCCTCATCTGCTTTCACAAATACCCGTGCCTCAGAACATATAACGACAGGTGTAGTATCAATGTCTTCTATAGTGTAATCTTGGTCTGCCGAGAGGTGGCCTTGTTTCTCAACTGCTTACTTAGTTCAAAGTAGCATCTGTTTGCCAAAATTATTCTTCGCTTTGTCTCTAAACTGATGTCATTCGTTTCGATTACGGCGGTGTCGAGGAAGATAAAGCTACTGACTATCTCAAAGTTGCGGTTCCCATCTTTCTCCATTTTCTTTATCTGCTCGGCTTTTTGGGAGTTGAAACCGTCCATTTGGTTTTATTTCCATTTACTGCCAGACCCATTTTCATTGAATCTCCTTCGATTCTTTTAAAGGCTGCAGTTACTTCTACCGATGACCGACCTATGATGTCGATGTCGTCGGCATAGGCGAGTAGCATGTGTTCTCTTGTGAGTAGTGTGCCATATCTATTCACATCTGCATCTCGTATCATCTTCTCCAGCAGGATTTTAAAAAGATTACACAATAGGCTGTCTCCTTGTCTGAAACCTCGTAGGGCATTGAATGGTTCGGAGAGATTCTTTCCTATTCTCACTGAGGATCCGGCATTTAGGTGGAGACATGAACCAACTTAGGGGAGTGATATTGAAAACAATTAAAGATTTTGTAAGTAGCACGGAATTCCTTACTTAAAATTTTCTTTTTATAGGTAACTTTATAGTTTTTAGAGCGCACAAAAAGCCGATTAATGGCTTAGGTGTATGTCTATAGAGGCATGGGGCGGATTAATATCTGCACCCTCTTTTCAACCTAGCCTAACCTACTGAGGAACTCGTATCAGTAAAATCATCCTGCAGAGTCTTATTAATTTTGCAAGGATACCAAACTCAGACATGGCTAAGCCATTAATCGGCACAAAAAGCCGATTAATGGCTTAGGTGTATGTCTATAGAGGCATGGGGCGGATTAATATCTGCACCCTCTTTTCAACCTAACCTAACCTACTGAGGAACTCGTATCAGCAAAATCATCCTGCAGAGTCTTATTAATTTTGCAAGGATACCAAACTCAGACATGGCTTGAAATACCTTTGAACGTAAAGAAGTATCGAAGGCGGCTTTGTAGTCAACAAAGATATGGCAGGTGTTGATTTCTCCTTCTCGGGTATTTTCCAGGATTTGGTGCAGTTTGAATATCTGGTCTAGGGTGGATTAACTAGGTCTAAAGCCGCATTGATAGGGCCCAATTATCTCATTGACTTTAGGTTTTAATCTTTCACACAGTACGCTCGAGAGTATCTTGTATGCGATGGGGAGGAGGCTTATTCCTCTGTAGTTGGCACATTCCGACTTGTCTCCTTTCTTGTGTACGGGACATAGTATGCTGAGGTTCCAATCATCGAGTATGCGTTCTTCTAGCCAGATTGCGCAGATAAGCTGATGCATACGCCTTATCAGCGTCTCGCCTCCGGTCTTAAATAGTTCAGCGGGTAACCCGTCGGCTCCTGCTGCCTTGTTGTTTTGCAGTCGGGACATTGCTACTTGGACCTGATTCTGACTAGGAGGTAAGCATTCTATACCATCATTAGGGATTGGTTCTGCGGTACCCTATTCGCCGCCAACCTCGGACACTAACAATTGGGTAAAATGTTCTCTCCATATCCTCAGCATGCTATCTGTATCAGTTAACAGATTTCCTTCTTTGTCTCTGCAGAAGGATGTGCCTGCACCAAACCCATCGGTTTGATGTTGAATTCTTTTGGTATAGTTTCCGGACTTCATTCTGACTCCTATACATCTCAATTTGCTCGCACTCACGTCTTTTCATTTCCTTTTTCTATCTGCGGAATAGACGTTTCTCCTCTCTCCTTTTTTCCCGATACCTTTCATTCATCTGGCGCTTCGCTACTGATTGCAGGGTTGCTCTATATGCCGCATTCTTGGCTTCAGTAGCATCTAGACACTCTTGGTCGTACCATGGGTTTCTTGGAGGAGGCTTCCGGTACCCAAGTACGGATTTCTCGGCATTTTCCATGGAGTAGGCAATAGTTCGCCACTGCTCCATAATATCATAGGAACTAGGAGTACTTTCATCAAGCACTTGGGTCAGTCGAGTGGAGTATGCCGCTGCCATTTGTTGTGTTTGCAGCTTTTCAATGTCCAGCTTCCGTGTAGTGTCAGATCGTACTTTCCTCGCCATGTTCAAACGAGGGCAAACCTTTGCTGCAACAAGGTAATGAACCGAATCTATATTCGTTCCACGAATCGATCGTACATCTATTGGGTTGCCCAAAAAGTAATTGCGGATTTTTTAAAAGGAAGTAAATGCATTTTTAATAAAACTTAGAATGAACTTTAATCAAATATACTTTTTTTACACTTTTTTTCTAAAGCAAGCTAAGAGTAACAGCTGATAACTGACAGAAGAAAGAATGCAATTACACAGTCACAAGCTGTGAAAAAATTTGTCAACGCCGACTATATGAAAAATCCGCAATTACTTTTTGGGTAACCCAATAATACGCTGCATGAATGCCTTCCATCTATCACAACGTGATCAATTTGGTTCCTCATGTTTTGATCGGGTGACAGCCATGTGGCTTTGTGGATATTTTTATGTTGAAATCTAGTGTTGCTAACTACCATGTTTTTTTTTGCCGCGGGGAAATCCATCAGCCTCATGGCTAGCCTCTCATCCACCGGAGTAAAGCTGTAGACAAGGTGTTTCAGTCTCCGACTAACCACAAATCCACAGCCAAATTTATGCCTCTTGTTATGGCAGTTTTAGTATAGTTCGTCACCGTTTGGTTCCCAGTCCATCGCACTTTTTAGGTTAGGTTGAAAATAGGGTGCAGATATTAATCCGCCCCATGCCACTATGGACATACACCTAAGCCAGTAATCGGCTTGTTGTGCACTCTAAGAACTATAAAGTAACCTCTAAAAAGAAAATTTTAAGTAAAGAATTCCGTGCTACTTACAAAGGCCTTAATTGTTTTCAATACCACTCCCCTAAATTGGTTCATGTCTGGTATTGTGTCTCCACCTAAGTGCCGGTATCTGTTGGACGCGAAAGCCGGGCAATAACAAAGGAAATGCTCCAACATCTCATCATCTTCCCCGCATGCCCTACACATGCTATCACTTGCCGCACCGATTTTACATAAGTGAGCTCGTAGTCCTATGTGTCCCGTTATGATACCAATAGCTATACTGACCTCCTTCTTGCTTCCTTTCAGTAATAGCCTCGTCTTCTCACGATCTGGATCCCCGCCATAGGATTTTCGCCGTCCTACCCACGGTTTGGCTGTTCCACAATGTTGCATGCGCATTCGTCGCCCACTCCCTTCACTCGGACTGCGTCGACCCGAAAGGCTTTGGGGTTAACCAAGTTTATTGACGGCAGTCCTCTTGCCTTCACTGCCAAATCGTCTCCCCTTTCATTTCCCCTTACTCTCTGCTGATTTTGCCATGCTCAGAGAAGGCGTTAATCTCCTTCTTACTCCTTGTTATTGCCCTTATGTCAATTTTACTGTCGGAACTATTCCTTTGTTTCTCATGGTTTTCCGGGGGCGGGTTACTGACCCAGTGCTCCAACCGCATAAGTTTTGTGGGATAGCACATATCCCTCGTTGTGGCGAACCGCTTGCTCCAAGATCCGACACTGGCATCCAGCCGCCCCCTAACCTGGGAGCAGACGCTGATATTGGCCACTGGTTATTTGAAGGCGCCAATAACTCGCCTTGTCATCTCGAGTATCATTGGCACTCAGTATTTAATTAAGAGCCAGTGCCACCTGACTCTTACTGAGACTCTCCTTTAGAAAATCGCCCACGGCTGCATTTCCAGCTATTTCGTATAAAAATGGAGCTTTCCACTATCCTCAACCTGTGGACGCTCCCGGTAGATTTCAGCTAAGCTTCCCGAGGTTACTATGGACACCACACAAATCGGAGCTCAAAGTTCCAGCCTGTGTGGTGCTCATAGTTATCCCCTATAGTTCACAGCCGTGAATTACAGTCTCTCGATGCCCGAGAAGTAAGATCGGTGTATATTGAAGCTTTATGGGGTTTTGTTCCAATTTAAACAACACTTGTGAAAGATTTTCAAAACTGTTGTACAAATCGGATAAACGGGAAACGTATTCACCAGATATAGCCTTCTACCTTAGTATTCATAAAATTTAGCCTTTTTTTATACCCACCACCGAAGAATGGGGGTATATTCATTCTGTCATTCCGTTTGCAACACATCGAAATATCCATTTCCGACCCTATAAAGTATATATATTCTTGATCAGCGTAAAAATCTAAGACGGTCTAGACATGCCCATCCGTCTGTCCGTCTGTCTGTTGAAATCACGCTACAGTCTTCAAAAATAGAGATATTGTGCTGAAACTTTGCACAGGTTCTTTTTTTGTCCATAAGCAGGTTAAGTTCGAAGATGGGCTATATCGGACTATATCTTGATATAGCCCCCATATAGACCGATCCTCCGATTTAGAGTCTTAAGCCCCTAAAGGCCACATTTATTATCCGATTTGGCTGAAATTTGGGACAGTAAGTTGTGCTAGGCCCTTAGACATCCTTCGCCAATTTGGCTCAGATTGGTCCAGATCTGGATATAGCTGCCATATAGAACGATCCTCCGATTTAGGGTCTTAGGCCCATAAAGGTCACATTTATTATCCGATTTTTCTGAAATTTGGGACAGTGCGTTGTGTAAGGCCCTTCGACATCCTTCCTCAATTTCACTCAGATTGGTCCAGATTTGGATATAGCTGCCATATAGACCGATCCTCCTATTTAGGGTCTTAGGCCCATAAAGGTCACATTTATTATCCGATTTTTCTGAAATTTGGGACAGTGCGTTGTGTTAGGCTCTTCGACATTTTTCTGCAACTTGGCCCAAATCGGTGCAGATTTGGATATAGCTGCTATGTAGATCGACAGAGACAAGAATGTAATAAACTTCACGGGATATATATTCACTTCAGGGATATATTTACTTTATGGGGTCTAATATAAACTTTTCGAATGAATGATGTAGTTAATATAAGAAGACAATAATTGGTTAAATCTTTCCCAAATTTGTTTGACCAAATCAATATTCCGCTTAATGAAGTAGGAGCTTTGAAAGGCAAAGATTAAAATAGGGAAAATCCCACGAAGTGATAAGAAATTCAAAAAAAAAATTTATTTGTACAGTTGGTATATATAAGCAATCACAAATCATTGCTTTAGCAGTACAAGTAAAACAGTTGAAGAAAACAGAAAACAAATTTAAAACGAATAAAACTATGCGTTACTTGGCGGTTATAGTCACGGTGGCTCTCACCATACAGGCAAGTTTGAAAATAAGATCTAAAAAAAGTTATACCTTTTCTAAAAAGTATTTTCAATAACAGTTAGCCTTGGCAGCACCGCACTCAAATCCTGAGCAGGGAGTTATAACCTCATCCAAAACGTTCCAATTGGTTAAAAAGGTCTCTAAGGATTTGTCTGGAACTTTATGGTCTCATGATATATATGAAAAGATAGGCGAATATTTAAACGAGCTAAAAAGTTGGTGCAACAACGATGACAAACTTAAAGAAGCTTCTATTTATGAGAAATTTGAGAAGCATGTTGACACTTGCCTTGAACTTTTAAAGCAACTGAATGATGATCCTGACAATTGTCAAACGCAATGGGCCTTGAGAAATGAACATGGTGAAATCAGAAAATTATTCAATAAGGCTAAGGAGCAGGATCTACACGAAACTTGGTTAGCTATGTATGGCAAATTTGCTAGTTCCCTGCAAGTGACTTTGAAGCCATTTTTTGAGACATTTTTTACTAATCTATCAACTGATATCGCTGGTTTCCTAAAGACTTCCCCTCAGGGAGCAAATGTTCAATTGATCAAGTGGAATGAGAAATTTGATAATGAAAGTGATTATATAAAGAAAAGATGGATGCTGGTGAGTTTTATGGATCTATTTCCCCAAGAACGTGATGCATTAAAGGTTGAGCAAAAATGTGAAATTCATTTTTGTATTGGAATGTAGAAAGTTGGAATTGAAAGGAAGATTCATGGAATAGAGCTAAGAAACTTGAAGTAATTGTTTTGTAATTGTGATGTATAGTAAATACTAACCTGCAATAAATGCTCTCAAATATCTTAACCTTTAAGTCTAGTAATGACTTCGACTTTTCGCCTGCACATCGGTCAAAACACATTATAAAACCAGTAAGGAAAGGCAAAAGTCAGGCGGTGATAACGTTCCTCCGATATATAGACCGTTCCTCCGATTTAGGGTCTTAGGTCCATAAAATACGCATTTATTGTCCGATTTTGCTGAAATTTGGGACAGTGAGTTGTGTTAGCCCCTCCTACACCTTCTTCAATTAGGCCCTGATCGGTTAAGATTTGGATATAGCTGCCATATAGACCGAACTCTCGATTTAAGGTTTTGGACCCATAAAAGGCGCATTTATCGTCCGATGTCGCCGAAATTTGAAACAGTGAGTTAAGTTAAGACACTTAACATACTTCTGCAATATGGCACAGATCGGTCCAGATTTGGACAAAGCTGTCATGTAGACCGATATCTGGATTGAAAGTCTTGGCCCCAAAAAAAGGCGCATTTATAATCCGATTTCACTGAAATTTGACACAGTATATGGTTCAGATCGGTTTATTTTTAGATATAGCTACTAAAAAGACCAATACTATGTTATACACAATTGAACAAAGACTTGTACTTTTTAGTATTTGGTCCAAATCAGAACATATTTCGATATAGCTGCTATGGGGCATAAGGTATGCACTTTTCACAGGATTTTGACGAAAGGTGGTTTACATATATATTAACGCCTTTTTACTTGTTTTCAATTCCAGTAGGCTTTGTCTCTACGTCAAAAAAATATATTTGCCAAATTTCAAAAACTGACTTTACTTTACTTTAATTGGCTATGACAGAACATTATAATAGCGTTCCAAGCGCCTTGATCTTTTGCGCTCATTCTAAAATGTCTGACACCAAGTTTCGAGGTTGTTCCCATCACACGATCTTTCCGTCGTCCCGGTTTGTGAATACTAATGTGTTTGCCTTGAATAGACTTCTTTGCTGGGGCTTCTTCATCCATTCTGACAACATAACTTAGCTAATGCAGCCGTTGTATTTTGACACGTGTAACTATGCTATCATCGTCATACAGCTCGTGGTAAATACGTCGCCTATATTTTCCATTAACGCAAACTGGTCCATATATTTTAGGAAGAATCTTTCTTTCAAATACTCCAAGCACTGCCTCATCTGCTACTGCCTCATCTGCTACTGCCTCATCTGCTACTGCCTCATCTGCTACTGCCTCATCTGCTACTGCCTCATCTGCTACTGCCTCATCTGCTACTGCCTCATCTGCTACTGCCTCATCTGCTACTGCCTCATCTGCTACTGCCTCATCTGCTACTGCCTCATCTGCTACTGCCTCATCTGCTACTGCCTCATTTGCCACCATGCTTCAGAACCATATAACAGCACGGGTAATATCAGTGTCTTGCATAGTGTAATCTTCGTATGTCGGGAGGTGGCCTTGTTTCTAAACCACTGACTTAATCCAAAATGGCATTTGTTTGCCAGTATTATTCTTCACTATATTTTAAAACTGGTGTCATTCGTTTCGGTTACGGTGGTGCCGAAGTAGACAAAGTTGCTGACTATCTCAAAGTTGTGGTTTCCAACTTTTTCCATGAAAACCATATATTTCGTCTTATCTACATTTACAGCCAGACCCATTTTCACTGACTCTCTTTCGATTCTTTCAAAGGCTGCAGTTACTACTACCTTTGATGTTGATGTCGTCGGCATATGCAAGTAGCATGTGCTCTCTTGTGATTAGTGTGCCATATCTATTCACATCTGCATCTCGTATAATCTTCTCCAGCAGGATATTAAAGAGATCACACGAGAGGCTGTCTCCTTGTCTGTAACCTCGTTTGGTATTGAATGGTTCAGAGAGATTGTTTCCTATTCTTACCTCAGTAACGTGTATCAGCAAGTGTCATCCTGCAGAGTCTTATTAATTTTGCCAGGATACCAAATTCAGACATGGCTTGAAATACCTTTGAAAGTATACGAGTATCGAAAGCGGTTTTGTAATTAACAAAGAGATGGTAGGTGTTCATTAGTCCCTCTCGGGTCTTTTCCAGGATTTAGCGCCTTGTGAATATCTGGTCCGGGGTGGATTTACCAGGTCTAAAGCCGCATTGGTAGGGCCCAATTATCTCATTGACTTTAGGTTTTAATCTTTCACACATTACGCTCGTAGGTATATTGTATGCGATGGGGAGGAGGCTTATTCCTCTGTAGTTGGCACATTCCGTCTTGTCTCCTTTCTTGTGTACGGGACCTAGTATGCTGAGGTTCCAATCATCGTGTATGCGTTCTTCTAGCCAGATAGCGTAGATAAGCTGATGGATACGCCTTATCAGCGTGTCACCTTCGGTCCTAAATAGTTCAGCGGGCAACCTGTCGGCTTCTGCTGCCTTGTTGTTCTTTAGTCGGGTCACTGCTACTTGGACCTCATTCTGACTAGGAGGTAAACATTCTATACCATCACAAGCGATTGGTTCTATATCCTCAGCATGCTATCTGTGTCAGCTACCAGATTTTCTTATTTGTCTCTGTAGTAGGATGTGGCTGCCCCAAAGCCATCGGTTTGATGTTTAAATCTTTGAAAGAATTTCCGGAATTCATTCTGACTCCTGTACAACTCAATTCGCTCACACTCACGTCTTCCAATTTCCCTATTCTTTTTGCGGAATATACGTTTCTCCTCTCTCCTTTTCTCCCGATACCCCTCTTTCATCTGGCGCGTTGCTACTGATTGCAGGGTTGCACTATATGCCGCATTCTTGGCTTCAGTAGCATCTCGATACTCTTGGTCGTACCATGGGTTGCTTGGTGGAGGCTTTCGGTACCCAAATACGGATTTCACGGCATTTTCCATGAAGTGGGCAATGGTTTGCCACTGCGCCATTATATCATCGGAACAAGGAGTGCTTTCATCAAGCAATTAAGTCGAGTGGAGTATGCCGTTGCCATCTTTTGTGTTTGTATCTTTTCAATGTCCAGCTTCCGTGCAGTGTCAGATCGTACTTTCCTCGCCATGTTCAAACGGGTGCGAACCTTTGCTGCAACAAGGTAATGATTCTAATGAATCTATATTCCCTCCACGGGTCGATCGTATGTCTAACCATCAATGACATCGTGATCATTTAGGTTCCTCGTGCTTTGATCGGGAACATGGCTGTCACCCAATCAAAACACCAGGCTTTGTGAATATATGTTGAAATCTGGTGCTGCTAACTACCATGTTTTTTGTTTTTTGTAAAGATAGGACCAAAAATATAGCTACTAGAGCCTAAAAATATCATATCGGATGAAAGATATATATATATATATATATATATATATATATATATATATATATAAACGCTATATTAAAAACTGAACCAATTTTGATAAAGTCATGCACACATGTTGGAATATTAAAGAGAACGTCTTTTGCAAAATTTTGTAAAGATCGGATTAAAATTGTGGCTACTACAGCCTTAAAGTGCCATATCGGATGAAAGATATATATGGGAGCTATATCTAGAACTGAACCTTTTTTGTTCCAAAAATCAATAGCGTTCGTACTTGGACCAAAAAGAGATTTGTGCAAAATTTTACGATAATCGAACAATAAATGCGACCTGTACCTTGATCACAAGAATATTAAATATCGAAAGAACAGGAAAAGAATTTTAAGTCGAGAGTCGAGGATTTTATTTTAGATACATGGTTTCTTCGGAGAAATTTCTTAGAATTGCATGTAGTTTACGTTTCTGATATACGATTTTTATTATACCCACCACCATAGGATGGGGTGTATACTAATCTAGTCATTCCAGGCCCTTGGGGACTGCAAATGGGTCATATCGGTTCAGGTTTGAATATAGCGCCCATATAAATCGATCTACCGATTTGACTCCTTTAGCCCCTGGAAGCTGTAATTTTTGTCTGATTTTGATGAATTTTTACACATAGTGTTCCATTATTACTTCCTGTGCAACTGTGTTAAGTAAGGTCCAAATCGGTCTATAACCTGATATAGCTCCCATATGAACCGATCTCCCGATTAGACTTCTTGAACCTCAATTCTTTTCGTTATGGTATGACTTCCAACAAATGTGCCAAGTATGGTCTAAATCGGTTGATAACCTGATATAGCTGCCATATAAACCGAACTCCCAATTTGACACTCTGAGCCACTGGAGGGGGCAATTTTTACTCGATTTGCCTGAAATTTTGGAGGTGGTATTTTTCTATGACTTTTAACAGTCATGACAAGTATGGTCCATATCGGTCAATAACTTGATGAAGTTCATATATATATTGAAAAGTCATTCAAAGATCTTGACAAATGGGATCCATGGTGGAGGGTATATAAGATTAGGCCTGGCCGAATTTAGCACGCTTTTACTTGTTAATTTTAAAAAATGTTGTGCATATTGAACAATTAAAAAGGCGTTAAGTTCGGCCGGGACGAACTTCGGATACCCACCACCTCGGTGGTATATATGCCAATCACCATTCGTCATAATCCGGTGAAAAATTAATAATTTTTGTCCCCATTTTGGTCTTTTTGGTAGCTATATCCAAATATAGATATAGCCTTTTATGGGCCCAAGACCTTAAATCGAGAGATCGGTCAATATGACAGCTATATCCAAATCTGGACCGATATGGGTCAGATTGAAAATGATGTCGAAGGCCCTAACACAACTCACTGTTCCAAATTTCGGCGAAATCGGATAATAATAGAGCCTTTTATGAGCATAAAGCCTTAAATCGAGAGATCGGTCTATATGGCAGCTATATCCAGATCTGAGCCAAGCTGAAGAAGGATGTCGAAGGGCCTAACACAACTCAATGTCCCAAATTTTGGCGAAATCGGACAATAAATGCTCCTTTTATGAGCCCAAGACCTTAAATCGGCGGATCGGTCTATATGGCAGCTATAGCCAAATCTGGACCGATCTTGGCCAAATCAAAGAAGGATGGCGAGTGGCCTGACACAACTCAATGTCCCAAATATAATCCGATATAGACCATCTTCGAACTTAACCTGCCTATGGACAAAAAAAGAATCTGTTCAAAGATTTAGCTCAATATCTCTAGTTGTAAAGACTGTAGCGTGATTTCAACTGACAGACGGACGGACATACGGACATGGCTAGATCGTCTTCGATTTTTACGACGATCAAGAATATATATACTTTATAGGGTTGGAAATGGATATTTCGATTTGTTGCAAACGGAATGACAGAATGAATTTACCCCCATTCTTCGGTGGTGGGTATAAAAAAATGCAAAGTTAATTTTAATGTTGTAACGTAATTCTAACTCAAATTTTTACAATTTATAAGTAGATCAAAGCTGGTAATTCCAACTCTTTCAGAGTATATTTGGATTTATTTCGATGTAAAGATACACTTTTGTCATAGGATGTACCTATGGTTAGACTTTAAAAATTGTCAATTTCTGAGTTTACCATCCTTCCATCACTTTTTATCCATCACTGGTCTATGCGTTAAAAACTCACGCCCTCTCTCTTTCTAGTTGGAGAGGCACAGGAGAATAATTATAAGTCCGGTAAACGAATAATTGTTTGCGGCTAAAGAGACACTTTTGCTTTTAAAGAGTTTTTGGTTTTACAACAAAAGAAAGGTACTTTCTAAAGAGTTAACAAAGTAGCTACATTCAATAATGCAACGTTAAAGGTTACCGTTTGATTTGTTGAGGCGAAACGTTACATAGTTACAATAAATGAAAACTTTGTAGCAAAAGTATTTTGTTTCTCGTAAAAATGTCTCAGATGTCTTTTTTGCGTGTAGTGTTTTTTCGACACCTGTGTCAATTGTGGTACAAATCGGTATATAACTTGATATAGCTCTCACGTTAACCGATCCCCCATAATTCTTCTATACATGCGTGTGTCTACTAAGTTTATTTGTTTAAATTTTTAGAATAATCCATGGTAGGGGATTTTACTTGTTATTACCCATGTAAAAAACCTGACAAATACCCATCAATGGTGGAGGGTATATAAGATTTGTCCCATACAAACTTAAAGCGCTGGTTTTAGTTACTTGTTTATATTGGGTTGCCCAAAAAGTATTTGCGGATTTTTTATAAAAAATTAAATGCATTTTTAATAAAACTTAGAATGAACTTTAATCAAATATATAATTGCCATTTTGTTCGATAACCTTTTGCCATCTTCCTGGCAAATTTAGTATTCCACGCTCATAGAACTTCTGGCCTTTATCTGCAAAAAACTGAACCAAGTGCGATTTTATAGCCTCATCATTGCCGAAAGTTTTACCATTTCAGGAGTTCTGCAAAAATCGAAATAAATGGTAGTCTGATGGTGCAAGGTCAGGGCTATATGGTGGATGCATCAAAAGTTCCCAGCCAAGCTCACTCAGTTTTTGGCGAGTGACCAAAGATGTGTGCGGTCTAGCGTTGTCCTGGTGGAATATGACACCTTTACGATTGGCCAATTTTGGTCGCTTCTCCTTGATGGCTGTATTCAATTTGTCCAATTGTTGACAGTAAACATCCGAATTAATCGTTTGGTTCCTTGGAAGCAGCTCAAAATATACCACACCCTTCCAATCCCACCAAACAGACAGCATAACCTTCTTTTGGTGGATATCAGCCTTTGAAGTGGTTTGAGCTGGTTCACCATGCTTGGACCATGATCGTTTTCGACTAACGTTATTGTAAACAATCCATTTTTCATCTCCAGTTATGATTCGTTTTAAAAACGGATCGAATTCATTCCGTTTAAGGTGCATATCACAAGCGTTGATTCGGTTTGTTAAATGAATTTCTTTCAATACCTGTGGTACCCATATTAAAATTGACGCCAAACAAACAAATGTAAACAAAATTTCGCGCACTCTTTTTCTAAAGCAAGCTAAAAGTAACAGCTGATAACTGACAGAAGAAAGAATGCAATTACAGAGTCACAAGCCGTTGAAAAAATTTGTCAACGCCGACTATATTACTACTATATTACCGACAATTACTTTTTGGGCAACCCAATATATAAAATTGTAGTTTTTGACTTTTTATTTTGTACTGTAAACTTTAAATGCTGCCCTCGTAATTTCACATTTCTCATGTATTTGTGTTAGATGCTTCGCCATTAAAATCACTTGCCGTCAATGTATTTTTTTCATATTTTGCACCTATGTTAAACTCCCAGCGTTTTGCATTTTCTCCATTTCTGCCATAGGTGTACCTTACTTTTTGATGTAGCTCTTATTGTCTCTTCTTCAAATACCAAACATGAACCAGAAGAGTATGGCTCAGTAGTGGTGAGATTCAAATTCATGGCACAACGAAACCGGTATAAGGTAGAACTCCATCTTGGCTTTGGCTCAGACAGTAACATGATTTGCATAAAACCGTGGAAAATATGTTTCTACAACAAAATGATCCCAAAGCAGGTAAAATCACCCAAGCGAAATATTTTAAGAAAGAGAGAGAGAGAGCGAGAGGAAAACATTCAGTTAGACATATAGAGAACAATGATGAGAATGAAATGTGTGAACACGCCCACAGAGTGGAAAATAGTAGTTTGGGTAGTAAAGTAAACTCCACCTTGTTTTAGACAAAAGCGGATTTTTGAAGTTGGATGATAGGAATTGTTTGAATATTTGGGGAGATTTTTTTACAATCTTCAGTTCAACAATGGGCTTAATTATATTTTCTGACCCTCTGTAACATAATACAAATCACGCATATGCCTTAAGAGTGGACTAACTCAAAAAAATCGATTTATCGGGAAACGCATGTAAAATTCTATCACGATTATCCCTTCCAAATATTAGGGATTTAATGGTTGCTATATCTGATAAAACTTCTATAGAAATCTGCTATCGATTTGACTTCTTTAGCACTTAGATGCCGGTATTCTTATGCGATTTGGGCCCATCAATACCAAATGACTAAAATCAACAAAAAGTATGCTTTTGTATTAGGATGGGCGATTTGAATATCTTTTAAAGCCCTTCACGTTACTAGTTCTTGGGATTGTACTGAGCTAAAAAAGTCCACTAGACCATACGTCTAATGTGAAAATAGAGCCTTAACATTTTGACTTGAATTTTATTCTCACATTTTTGTCCCCACGAGCTCCGCCACTGTCTGTTAGGATGTACAGAGAGCAGGGATTTTGCTTGGCATACTGTCTGCAGTGTTTGGCCCTATATTTCTCTTCCATGAAATCTGATTATCTTTTTGTACCCACCACCATAGGATGGGGGTATACTAATCTAGTCATTCTGTTTGTAGCATCTGGAAATATTAATCTGCGACCCCATAAAGTATATATTGGGTTGCCCAAAAAGTAATTGCGGGAGTTTTTAAAGGAAAGTAAATGCATTTTTAATAAAACTTAGAATGAACTTTAATCGAATATACTTTTTTTACACTTTTTTTCTAAAGCAAGCTAAAAGTAACAGCTGATAACTGACAGAAGAAAGAATGCAATTACAGAGTCACAAGCTGTGAAAAAATTTGTCAACGCCGACTACATGAAAAATCCGCAATCATTTTTGGGCAACCCAATATATTCTGGATCGTCTCGACATTCTGAGTCCGTCCGTCCGTCCGTTTGTCAAAATCACGATAGCGGTCGTACGCGTAAAGCTAGCCTCTTGAAATTTTGCTCAGATACTTCTTATTGCTGTAGATAATTGGGGATTGCAAATGAACCATATCGATTTAGATTTGGATATAAACCCAATATGAACCGATCTCCCGATTTGACTTCTTAAGCCCCTAGAAGACTCAAGTTTCATCCGATTTCACTAAAATATGAAAAAAAGGCTTGACTTATGGCTTCCAACTCCCATACCAGGTAAGATCCGAATGGGTCAATAAACAGATATAGTCCCATATAAACTGATTCGCAGGTTTGACTTCTTGAGCCCTTAGAAGCCTCAATTTTCATACGATTTGGTTGAAGTTTGAAACAAAGTCTTGCTTTATGACTTCCAACATCCATGCCAAGTATGATCCGAAACGGTTTATAAACAGATATAGACCCCATATAAACTGATTCGCGGATTTGACTCCTTGAGCCCTTAGAAGCCTCAATTTTCATACGATTTGGTTGAAGTTTGAAACAAAGTCTTGCTTTATGACTTCCAACATCCATGCCAAGTATGATCCGAAACGGTCTATAAACAGATATAGCCCCATATAAACTGATTCCCGAATTTGACTTCCTGAGCCCTTAGAAGCCTCAATTTTCATACGATTTGGTTGAAGTTTGAAACAAAGTCTTGCTTTATGACTTCCAACATCCATGCCAAGTATGATCCGAAACGGTTTATAAACAGATATAGACCCCATATAAACTGATTCGCGGATTTGACTCCTTGAGCCCTTAGAAGCCTCAATTTTCATACGATTTGGTTGAAGTTTGAAACAAAGTCTTGCTTTATGACTTCCAACATCCATGCCAAGTATGATCCGAAACGGTCTATAAACAGATATAGCCCCATATAAACTGATTCCCGAATTTGACTTCCTGAGCCCTTAGAAGCCTCAATTTTTATACGATTTGGCTGAAATTGAGTTGTGACTTCCAATATCCATCGGTCAATAAACAGATTTAGTCCCCATATAAATCGATTCCCGGATTTGGCTTGTTCAGCCCTTAGGAGCCTTAATTTTCACCTGATTTGGCTGAAATTTGGAACAAAGACTTGAATTATAACTTGCAATATCCATGCAAAGTATGATCTGAATCGGCTTATAAACAGATATAGCCCCCATATAAATCGATGTCCGAATTTGGCTTCTTCAGCCCTTAGGAGCCTTAAATTTCACCTGATTTGGCTGAAATTTGGCCCAAACCCCTATCTTATGACTTACAACATCAGTGCCAAGTTTTATCCGAATCTGTCAATATGATGAGTACCAATAACCCGATATGACTTCTTGGGAACAAAACAAGTAAAAATGCGTTAAGTACGGCCGGGTCGAACTTTGAATACTCACCACCTCGGGTATATATGTAAACCACCTTTTGTCATAGTTCGGTGAAAAATGCATCATTTATATCCCCATAGCAGCTATATGGTCCGATTTAGATCGAATTCGGCACGGACATTGAGTGGTCTAATAAGTACAAGTCATCGAAAAGTCTAACATAAGTCACTATGTCAAATTTCAGCGAAATTTGATTATAAATGCGCCTTTTAGAGGCCAACAACTTTAAATCGAGAGATCGGTCTATATGGCACCTATATCCAAAGCTGGACCGATCTGTGTGAAATTGAAGAAGGATGTCGAAGGGCCTAACACAACTTACTGTCCCAAATTGCGGCGACATCGGATAATAAATGTGGCTTTTATGGGCCTAAGACCCTAAATCGGAGGATCGGTCTATATGGCAACAATTTGGCCAAATCTGGGCCAAATTGAGGAATGATGTTGGAAGGCCTAGCACAACTCACTGTCTCATATTTCAGCAAAATCGGATAATAGGGTCGGAAATGGATATTTCGATGTGTTGCAAACGGAATGACAAAATGGATATACCCGCATCCTTCGGTGGTGGGTTTAAAAATGTTAAACAATTAAAAAAATGGTGGAATCAATTAATTTTTTAATTGAAAACGATGTTATTTTCCATTAAATTTATAGTTGAGAATTTGTTGACGTTTTTTTCTGTGTAAGCTGAATTAATTAAAGGCATATATTATAAAAATAGGGGTATAGGATCTAAGCTCAATTTTTAATTCTAAGATTTATCGGCTCAATTAAAACAATGATTGACTCAATTAATTTTTTAATTGTAAATTAAAAGTATTCAAACGTGATTGAAAATTTTCTCAGATTCAATAAAAAAATTAATCGAATCAATTAAATAAATCAATTAAAATATTAATGGATTAATTATACCCTGTGGTACAGTGTATTATATCTTTGTGCATTTGTTTGCAACGCTAAGAAGGAGAAGAGCTAAACCCATTGATAAGTATACCGAACGGCTTAGAATCACTTCCTGATTCCATTTAGCTATGTCCGTCTGTCTGTCCATGTATTCTAGTGAACAAGTTACAGTTGCACAATTCACTTTTTTTGGCCCAAGGGCGAACGCTATTGATTTTGCAGAAAATCGGTTCAAACTTAGATATAGCTTCCATATATATCTTTTATCCGATATGGACTTTTAAGGCTGTAAAAGCCACAATTTTGGTTCGATCTATACAAAATTTGGCAAGGGGTGTTTTATTCAACGTCATTGCGTCAAAATCGGTGCAGATTTAGATATAGCTCCCATATATAACTTTCATCCGATAGGGAATTTTATGGCTAAAGCAGCCATAATTTAGGTCCGATCTTTACACAATTTTGCAGGAAGTATTTTCTTTAACGTCTCAATACGTATGAAAAATTTCATAAAAATCGGTTCAGATTTTGATATAGCACCCATATATATCTTTTATCCTATATGGAGTTTAAAAGTTGTACCGGCCACAATCCGATCTTTACCAAATTTGGCATGGGATGCTCTATTTGATATCTTCATATGTGTGCAAAATTTGATAAAAATCGGTTCAGAATTAGATATATCTCCCATATATATCTTTTATCCGACTTGACTTTTAAAGCTGCAGAAGACACTAGTGCGAGGTGTTTTATTTGATGTGTGCAAAATTTCATAAAATTCGGTATAGATTTAGATATGGGTCGCCGATATATCTTTTATCCGAAATAGACTTCAGCCTGTAGAAACCACAATTTTCGTCAGATTTTGCATGAGACGTTTTATTTGACATTCCAATACGTGTGAAAAAAATCGGTCCTGATTTAGATATAGTTCTTATGTGTATATTTCATCCGATATGGACTTTAAGGCAGTAAAAGCCACAATTTCTATTTGACGTCCCAGTATATTTCATCAAAATTGGCACAGGTTTCGATATAACTCTCATATAATCTTTTATCCGATATGGCCTTTTAAGGATGTGGGAATCCAAGTCTGTTGTCCTATCGTAGGAAAATTTTACAAGGTTCTGTTTGATATTTCATTAGGTATCCAAATCTGACTAGATTTCGAGATAAGTTCTACATATATTGGGTTGCCCAAAAAGTAATAATAAAAAGTAATAGGTAATATAGTAGTAATATAGTCGGCGTTGACAAATTTTTTCACAGCTTGTGACTATGTAATTGCATTCCTTCTTCTGTCAGTTATCGGCTGTTACTTTTAGCTTGCTTTAGAAAAAAAGTGTAAAAAAGTATATTTGATTAAAGTTTATTCTAAGTTTTTTTGAAAATGCATTTACTTTCTTTTAAAAAATCCGCAATTACTTTTTGGGCAACCCAATAAAAAGGACTACGTACACTTGGTGGTGTAGGGTATTATATAGTTGGCTCCGTCCGACTTTTGCCTTTCTTTACTGGTTTTTTTAATTGAAAATTGCAAAAAATTTAAATTACGACTGTAATTGGGGAAAAAAAATCATATTCAATTAAAAAAAATTATTCAATCATTCAATGTTGAATTCAAAAAATTTATTTGTTTAAAATTTAATTGAAAATTTTTAGGCCAATTTTTTCTGTATATATGTTTTAGTAATATACAGAGTCCAAATCAGTCTATAACCTCATATAGCTCCCATAAAAACCGGTCTCTCAATTATCCTTTTTCGGTTCGAAGAAACTTTAATTTTTGCTGGTTTGACAGAAATTTGGTATATAGAATAAAATTATGCCTTTTAACTAAATTTATTTTGTTTTTGTGGTGAGTTTTCAAGATTCAGCCCCGCCGAACTTAGCACGCTTTTACTTGTTTCATATTAAAATATTCATTTTTTTTTTTGTTTTTGATACTTTTCCGAGTATCCTTTTGTATATAACAAACATATTGCCTCATTTGTTGTTCAAAGTTCAGCATGCTGTAAAAACACACATGGACACTTTTTCTTCTTTTTTCTTCATATTGTTGTTTTTGCCTTTTGTCATTTTTTCATAAACGATTATGATGATTGACATAAAAATGTTTAAACATTACCTTAAAATACACATAATTGCTAGCAGGCACAATGATGTCGTTGGTGCGCTCGCCATTTGTTAAATATTTTTGCTTAAGCTATTGAAAATATTTTTCTGCTACATTTTCCAAGGAAATTATATGAAAATTATAGAAACAGAAAAACAAACAACATGTAAAAGTGCGTTAAGTTCGGCCAGGCCGAACTTTGGATACCCACCAACTCAGGTTTTCCAATAAAAAGTCTTTTTTATACCCTCCACCATAGGATGGGGGGTGTACTAATTTCGTCATTCTGTTTGTAACTACTCGAAATATTCGTCTGAGACCCCATAAAGTATATATATTCTTGATCGTCCCGACATTTTATGTCGATCTAGCCATGTCCGTTCGTCTGTCCGTCCGTCCGTCTGTAGGTCCGTTCGTCCGTCCGTCTGTCTGTCGAAAGCACGCTAACTTCCGAAGGAGTAAAGCTAGCCGCTTGAAATTTTGCACAAATTCTTCCTATTAGAGTAGGTCGGTTGGTATTGTAAATGGGCCAAATCGGTCCATGTTTTGATATAGCTGTCATATAATCCGATCTTGGGTCTTGACTTCTTGAGCCTCTAGAAAACGCAATTCTTATCCGATTGGAATAAAATTTTGCACGGCGTGTTTTGTTATGATATCCAACCATTGTGCCAAGTATGGTTCAAATCTGTTCATAACCTGATATAGCTGCCATATTAACCGATATTGGGTCTTGACTTCTTGAGCCTCTAGAGTGCGCAATTCCTATCCGATTTGGCAGAAATTTTGCATGACGTATTTTATTCTTACTTTCAACAGCTGTGTCAAATAAGGTTTAAATCGGTTCATAACCTGGTATAGCTGCCATATAAACCGATCTGGGATCTTGACTTCTTGAGCCTCTAGAGATCGCAATTATTATCCGATTTGCCTGAAATTTTGTACGAGGCATTCTGACCATCAACATATGTGTTTATTATGGTCTGAATTGGCCTATAGCCCGATACAGCTCCCATATAAATCGATCTCTCTATTTTACTTCTTGAGACCCCAGAGGGCGCAATTCTTATTCGAATTGGTACGAATCGCCATCTTGATGAAAGTAAACGTTGTCCAGATCAATGCCATCCAACTCAGACCATTAAAAAATCATGAATCATTTCTCGATAGCGCAATCCATTTACAGTCTAATGACCCCACCGGACCATACACCTCACCAAACAGTCACTCGTTGAGGATTGAGAGCTTCTCAACAATAAATCTTGAAGCTACCAGATGCAGCAACCTTACTTCTTGACGTAGCCAGCGAGTTGAAAATTGACCTCATCAGTCGATATGATTTTTGATGAAATTCCAATTATGTTCATGCATTTCAAGGACCCAATCAGCAAAGTCAAGACATTGTTGACAATCGGGCGGTTCGAGTTTTTGTGTTAACTTAACTTTGTAAGCCTTAAGACCCATGTCTTTATGCAATTCGATCGACAAACATGGGGTTTTTTCAAACACTCTGGGCTACATCAGCAATATTCTCAGTTGTTCTATGACGATGTGCACTGATTTTATTCTTCACTTCATTGACTTGTCCCAACGGCTTGAATTTTCCCCCAATTTGAGTAGCGCGGTTCGACAAGGCGCTTCATGACAACTCAGAAAGAGGGAGATAGAGACGGACGTTGAGGGTCTTAGAACTCACTGTACTAAATTTAAAATTTTATCAAAATCGGGTAATAAATGCGGCATAAAAGGACCTTAGACCTTATATCGGGAGATAGTAAATACCTCTCGATCTAAATCCGACTTGGTACAAATGTCTTAAAAAATCTTAACATAACTCGTTATGCCAAATTTCGGCTTATTTTGGGCTTCCTTCATCTCAAATGTGAACACCAACCTCCCAGCGGTGTCAGCTGGGTAGCTACCTTGTGCAGCTTCATGCAAAGGTTCGCACCCGTTTGCACACAATAGATGGCTGCGGCATACTCCACTCGACTGACCCAAGTGCTTGATGAAAGCACTCCTAGTTCCTATGATATAATGAAGCAGTGGCAAACGATTGCCTACTCCATGGAAAATGCCGCAAAATCCGTATTTGGGTACCGGAAGCCTCCTCCAAGAAACCCATGGTACGACCAAGAGTCTTGAGCTGTTACTGAAGCCAATAATGCGGCATATAGAGCAACCCTGCAATCAGTAGCAACGCGCCAGATGAAGGAGAGGTATCGGGAGAAAAGGAGAGAGGATAAACGTCTATTCCGCTGAAAGAAAAAGGAAATGAAAAGACGTGAGTGCGAGCAAATTGAGCTGTACAGGAGTCAAAATGAAGTCCGGAAACTCTACCAAACGAATTAAACATCAAACCGATGTCTTTGGTGCAAGGCACACCCCCTTCTGCAGAGACAAAGAAGGAAATCTGGTAACTGACACAGATAACATGCTGAGGATATGGAAAGAACATTTTACCCAACTGTTAGTGTGTGATGTTGGCGGCGAAGAGGATACCGCAGAACCAATCAATGATGTTGGTATTGAATGTTTACCTTCTAGTCAGAATGAGGTCTAAGTAGCAGTGACCCGACTAAAGAACAACAAGGCAGCAGGAGCCGATGGGTTACCCACTGAACTATTTAAGACCGGAGATGACACGCTGATAAGGCGTATGCATCAGCTTTTCTGCGCAACCTGGCTAGAAGAACGCATACCCGATGATTGGAATCTCAGCATACAATGTCCCGTATATAAGAAAGGAGACAAGACGGAATGTGCCCATCACATACAAGATACTCTCGAGCGTACTGTGTGAAAGATAAAAACCTAAAGTCAATGAGATAATTGGGCCCTATCAATGCGGCTTTAGACCTGGTAAATCCACCCTAGACCAGATATTCACACTGCTCCAAATCCTGGAAAAGACCCGCGAAGGTCAAATCAACACCTACCATATCTTTGTTGACTACAAAGCCGCTTTCGATACTCCTTTACGTTCAAAGGTATTTCAAGCCATGTCTGAGTTTGGTATCCCTGCAAAATTTATGTGACTCTGCAGGATGACACTTGCTGATACGCGTTCCTCAGTAAAAATAGGAAAGAATCTCTCCGAACCATTCAATACCAAACGAGGTTGCAGACAAGGAGACAGCCTATCGTGTGATCTCTTTAGTATCCTGCCGGGGAAGATTATACGAGATGCAGATGTGAATAGATATGGCACCCTAATCACAAGAGAACACAGGCTACTCGCCTATGCCGATGACATCGTCATCATAGGTCGATCACCGGAAGTAGTAACTGCAGCCTTTGAAAGAATCGAAAGAGAGTCAGTGAAAATGGGACTGGCAGTAAATGGAGATAAGACGAAATGGATGGTTTCAACTCCCAAAAAGCCTTGCACAACCGAGCAGATAAAGAAAATGGAAAAGTTGGGAACCACAATTTTGAGGCAGTCAGTAACTTTATCTACCTCGGCACCGCCGTAACTGAAACGAATGACACCAGTTTTGAAATAAAGCGAAGAATGGTACAGGCAAATAGGTGTAAACAGTTTAGAAACAAAGCCACCTCTCGACAATCGAAGATTACACTATACAAGACACTGATAGGCTTCTAAGGGATGGGTACTTGGGAAAGCTGATGAGACAGTGCTTGGAGTATTTGAGAGAAAGATTCTTCGTTAAATATATGGACCAGTTTGGCGTCAATGGAGAATATAGGCTACGTATGAACCACGAGCTGTATGAGCCGCATGACGATGATAGCATAGTTACACGCATCAAAATACAACGGCTGCGTTGGCTAGGTCATGTTGTCAGAATGTATGAAGAAGCTCCAGCAAATAAGTCTTTTGAAGGCAAACACGGTGGTACACGCAAACCGGAAAGACCAAAAGCCCGATGGAAAGATCAAGTGGTGGGAGATACCTTGGTGTCAGAGATTTTAGAATGAGCGCAGAAGATCGAGGGGATTGAAACACTTTCCTTTCCTGGTCGAACAAATGTTCTGTCATAGCCAATAACAGTAAGTAATATATTGGGTTGCCCAAAAAGTAATTGCGGATTTTTTAAAAGAAAGTAAATGCATTTTTAATAAAACTTAGAATGAACTTTAATCAAATATACTTTTTTTACACTGTTTTTCTAAAGCAAGCTAAAAGTAACAGGTGATAACTGACAGAAGAAAGAATGCAATTACAGAGTCACAAGCTGTGAAAAAGTTTGAAAAAATCAACGCCGACTATATAAAATATCCGCAATTGCTTTTTGGGCAACCCAATACTTTATGAATTAGCAGATCAATATATCGAGGTGTTATAAACGGAATGAATAGATTAGTATATCACCCTCTTATGGTGGTAGGTATGAAACTAAGTTTAGTTATGATAGGGAAAGGTAGGCTGAGTTGCAGCACCAAGCAAGTGTATGTGTCTTAAGTCTTTTGTTTTTCACGTAAATCAAGACTATGGAAGGAGAAGGATTAATTTAAATAGCATACTTCACTCGGCCAATTGCTTGAAGAAAGCAATCCCTGTACCCATAGTATAGCAGCGCAGTATCTGTGCATCTGTGCAAAATTTCAGGTGGCTAAACTTACGCTATCGAGCGCTATCGTAGTTTCGACAAACGGACATGGTTAGATCGACCTGGAATGTCAAGACGATCAAGAATATACTGGGTTGCCCAAAAAGTAATTGCGGATTTTTCATATAGACATTTTTTTCACAGCTTGTGACTCTGTAATTGCATTCTTTCTTCTGTCAGTTATCAGCTGTTACTTTTAGCTTGCTTTAGAAAAAAAGTGTAAAAAAGTATATTTGATTAAAGTTCATTCTAAGTTTTATTAAAAATGCATTTACTTTCTTTTAAAAAATCCGCAATTACTTTTTGGGCAACCCAATATATGTACTTAAGGAAGTGGCAGATCAGGATATCGGGTTGTTACAAACGGAATGACAAGATTAGTATATCCCCCTTTCCATGGTGGAGGGTAAAAAAATAAGTATAGTTATGATAGGGGAAGGTAGGCTGAGTTGCAGCTCCAGGCAAGTGTATGTGTCTTAAGTCTTTTGTTTTCCGCGCAAAACAAGACTATAGAAGGACAAGGATTAACTCAAACAGCATACTTCACTCGGCTGACCCAATTGCTTGAAGAAAGCACCTATAGTATAGTATATACAAACGGAATGACAAGATTAGTATATCCCCCTTTCCATGGTGGAGGGTAAAAAAATAAGTATAGTTATGATAGGGGAAGGTAGGCTGAATTGCAGCTCCAGGCAAGTGTATGCGTCTTAAGTCTTTTGTTTTCCA